>NW_026576253.1:85000-134028 GCF_028641065.1 Leucoraja erinaceus
GAGGGGGGAGGAGAGAAGAGAGGAGTAAGAGGGAGGAGGAGGGAGGCCCGGGGGGGAGGGAGGGAGGAGGGAAGAGAGGGGGGAGGGGAGAGGGAGAGTTCTGGGGGAGGAGAAGAGGAACGTTTAAGAGAGGGGGAGGAGGGGAGAGGGGGAAGGGGGGAGGGGGGAGGAGAGGGGAGAGGGAAAGGAGAGGGGGGGGGAGAGAGGGGGGGAGGGGGGAGAGGAGAGGAGAGGAGGAGGAGGAGAGGAGAGGGGTGAGGGGGGGGGGGGGGGGGGGGAGGGGGGAGAGGAGGGGGAGAGGAGGAAGAGAGGGGGGGAATGAGAGGAGGGAGAGGAGGGAAATGCTGTGGGAGAGAGAGGAAGAGGGGAGGGAGGAGAAAAGAAAAGAAGAGGGGAAATAGGGGAGAGAGGGGAAAAGGAGAGGAGAGGGAGGGGGGGGGAGGAGAAGAGAGAGAGGGGGAGAGAGGGGAGAGGGGGAGAGAGGGAGGGGGGAGGGGGAGGGGGGGGGAGGGGGGGGGGGAGAGAGGGAGAGGAGGGGAGAGGGGGGAGAGGGAGAGAGAGAGAGAGAGAGAGGGGGGGAGAGGGAGAGAGAGGGGGAGGGGGAGAGGGAGAGAGAGAGGGGGAGGGGGAGATAGGGAGAGGGAGCGAGAGAGAGAGAGAGGGAGAGAGAATGAGGGGGGAGAGAGAGAGAGGGATAGGGGGAGAGAGGAGGGGGGAGAGAGGAGGGGGGGGAGGGGAGAGGGGAGGGGGGGGGAAGAGTGGGATGGGAGGGGGAGAGGGGAGGAGGGGGGAGAGGGGAGAGAGGGAGAGAGGAGGGAGGGAGAGAGTGGGGGGGGGAGGAGAGGGGGGGAGAGAGGAGAGAGGGAGAGAGGGGGGGGAAGGGAGGAGGGGGGGAGGGGGGGAGGGGGAGAAGAGGGGAGGGAGGGAGGGAGGGGAGGGGGGGGGGGGAGGGGGGGAGGGAGGGGGAGGAGAGGAGGGAGAGGAGGGGGAGAGAGAGGAGGGAGGGGGGGACGGAGAGGGAGAGGGGGGAGAAGGGAGAAAGGGGGAGAGGGAGAGAGGAGAGGGGAGAGGGAGGAGAGGATAAGAGGGGCAAGGAGAAGGGGGGGGGGAGGGGAGGAGAGAGGAGGAGAGGGGGAGAGGGGGGAGAGGGGGAGGGGGAGGGGGAGGGGAAGGGGTGAGGGGGGAGGGAAGGAGGAAGGGGAGGGAGGGGAGGGGGGAGAGGAGGAGAAGAGGGGGGAGGGGGGGGGGGGAGAGAGGGGGAGGAGGGGAGAGAGAGAGAGGAGAAGGGAGGAGAGGAGAGAGGGGGAGAGGGGGGGGGAGAGGGGAGGAGAGGAGGAGAGGGGGGGGAGAGAGGGGAGGAGGGAGTAGGGGGGGGGGGAGGGGGAGAGAGAGAGGGAAGGGAGAGGGAGAGAGGGAGAGAGAGATGAGGAGAATGGATAGAAGAGGGGAGGGGAGGTGAGAGGGAGAGGGGAGAGGGGGAGAGAGAGGGGGGGAGGGAGGGGAGGGGAGAGAGAGAGAGGGGGAGGGGAGGAGAGAGAGTAAGGGGGGGGAGGAGAGAGGGAGGAGATGGGGAGGGAAAAAGGAAAGGAGAGGGGAGGGAGGGGAGGGAGGGGGAAGGGTGGGGGGAGGGGGGGGGAGGAGAGAAGGGGAGAAAGAGGAGGGAGGAGGGGGGGAGGGGGAGAGAAGGGGAGAGAGGGGGAGGGAGGGGGAGGGGGGGGGGGGGGAGAGGGAATGGAGGGAGAGAGTAGGAGAAGGGGGAAGGGGGGGAGGGGAAAGAGAGGGAGAGGGGGGGGAGGGAGAGATGGGAGGAAAGGGAGGAGAGGGGAGGGAGAGGGGAGGGGGGAGGGGGGAGAGAAGGGAAGAGGAAGGGGGAGGGAGGGTAAGGGGAGGGAGAGGAAGAGGGATGAGAGGAGAAGGGAAAGGGGGGGGGGAGAGAGGGGGAGGGGTGAGGAGAGAGGTGCGGACGAGAGGAGAGGGGAGAGACGAGAGGAGGAGGGGGGAGGAGAGGGAGAGGGGAGAAGGGGGGGGAAGAGAGGGAAGGGGGGGAAGGAGAGGAAGGGGGAGGGGTGGAGGAAGAGGGACAGAGTAGGGTAGGGGGGATGGGGGCGGGGGGAGAGGGAGAGAGAGGGGGGGGAAGGAGGGGAGAGGGGGGGGGGGAGGGGGGAGGAGGGAGGGGGGAGAGGAGGAGGGGGAGGGAGAGGGGAGGGGGTTGGGAGGTAAAGGGGGGGAGAAGGGGGAGAGGGGAGGGGGAGAGAGGGGGAGTGGTGGAAGAGGAAGAGAGAGGGGAGGGGATGGGGGAGAGGGAGAGGAGGGAAGGGGTGGGAGAGAGAGGGAAGGGGGGGGGGGAGGGAGGGAAGGGAAGGGGAGGAGGAGGGGAGAGGGGAGAGGAGAGGAGAGGAGGGAGAGGAGAGGGAGGGGGAGGAGGGGAGGAGAGAGAGAGAGGGGGGGAGGGAGAGGGGGGGGGGGGAGAGAGAGGGGGAGGGGGAGGGAGGGAGGAGGGGAGGGAGGGGGGGGGGGGGAGAAGGGGGGGGGGGAGGGGGAGAGGGAGAGGAGAGGAGAGGAGGGGAGGGGGAGGGGAGGGGAGAGAGGGAGAGGGAGAGGAGGGGAGGCGAGGGAGGGGGGGGGGGGGGTGGGAGAGGGAGAGGGGGGGAGAGAGAGAGAGAAAGAGAGGGAGAGAGAGAGAGAGAGAGGGGAGGGGAGAGGCGAGGGGGAGGGAAGGGAGGGGAGAGGGAGAGGGAAGGGGGTGGGGAAGAGAGAGCGATGGGGGTGGGGGGAGAGAGGGAGGAGGGGGTGGGTGGAGGAGGGGGAGGAGAGGGAGAGGGATGAGGAGAGGGAAATAGTGGGGAGGGAGAGGGAAGGGGAAGGGGTAGGGACAGTCCATCGGTTCCTCATTCCCTATCACCCCAATCCTCTTTCTCTATTCCCACACACATGATGACGCGCTTCGACACAAGCGCGGGGGGGGTGGGGGGGGGGGGGGGGGGGGGGGGGGGGGCAAAGGCATATGTAAATGATCCATTCCGATTGGACATCTGTGAGCGTTGGGCATTGTGACATCACACGATGCAACGTTGCATTGTGACATCACACGATTGAACGTTCACCGACATATTATAGCTGAGAGCTGTTTTACTTTGAAATTTTTTTGGGGGGGGGGAGAAGGATTTTATTAAAAATGTGTACATAAACACGACGAAATTTAATCAGGAGTGGGTACTTAGAATGAAAAGTGAAATCTTTACCGAAATGGAAAAAATCTTGGCGATTCTGCGTGTAGAATTTGGCGTAGCAACGAATCAAAGGCTGGCAGCCACAAGTCAGGCAGACATACACACACACCGTTTTAAATATATATAGATAAGGTAAGATGAGTGAGTTCATGCACTTTGCGAGCTCCATTGCGGATAGATCATATGTCATGTATTGCTCAGGTCCTACAATATAATAGGGAGCAGAAGAATCCCAGCATATGTCAATAGATCTCTTATCTATTCGGCTGTTATTGATGCGAAAATAGCATTGGGAGATTTGGGGTACAAAGATAAGTACATAGCTAATCCACTGGCCTGGCCATTGAATTAAGTTGCGTGCCTACATAATGCAGAATATGTAGAATATTGGGACTGTTAATTGTAGTTGCATAAATGTCCCCAATTAGTTTCCATCCCTCAGTTTTGTTTTATTGTTTAGGATATGCCCGTAATCTGCAGCCAGTGAACCAGCAATCATGGTTCAGTCACAAGAGTAAATGCTGAGATACAGGGTCTATCTTCAGTTAGAGAGGCGGCGATTAATTAGGGATGTTCAGCGTCGTGTTCGCGTGGAAATCGTGACTCACGCATTTGAGTGATTGTTTTTGAAGAGATCATTTGAAGATATCGAGGACAGGATATTGCCGTTGTCTACTTGGATGTTAGCATATCCTTTGACAACATTTCGTAAGGTCGCTAGGACAGACGTTTAGATCACATGGAATTCATGCTATGTGAGCTAGATGGTTAAAACATGGGCTGGTGGTGAAATATGGAAGATAATAACGGAGCCATTGGAGTTATGAACAATAACAACGTTCATTGGAGCCAATAACCATCAGTGCGTTTCAAGGCTCGGCCATGAACCCACTATTGTGTGACTTATAAATTAACAATCGTGGTGCCAATGCAGGTGATAGATTATAATGTTTGCTGAATCTGACCAAACAGGAACACATGCTTTAAAGAAATTAATCTGTAACAGGTGTTACTATTTTACGTTATTTGAATGCAAAAAAGACTAACTCGCCACCGGGTAACTATTCACGTTTCGTAAACTAATGTTTCATTTCACTCCAAAAAATGGACCGAGCGTATTAATATAAACTGCGCTCTCCCTCTCGTCCTTTGCGACAGCCAACAGTCCCATATTACGGTTCACAGTTAACTATGACTGACCACATATGCATCATCTGATATGCGGCAAGTTTTCGGAACAAAGTGCAAGAAGCACACTCACAAGGTCGTGGAGAAGAAGACGTGTCTGAAAGATTGACAGGCGAGTTCTCTGACACCTTTCCGTCAGTTTGGCGCTTCAACCCAGGACTGGAGCTTAGACACAGACATTTATTTTGAATCGATTGGCTCCGACAGATAATTCTTGCCGACAACGGAGCCAATGTGGAATGTTCAGACTTGTTGTCGCCTCCCAGATCAAACAATGACAATGTCTGCAACATCACCAAACCTTGACTGGCAACACAAAGCCCAGTCCTGTTGAGTATAAATGCAGGAAAGTATTCAACATGATTTACAATATTCTCCATCGGCATCTGGCAAAGGAGAGCACAAAAGATGAGTAACATACTCCTATTTATTTTTGGAATACTGTTGCTGACTCATCTCATAGTAGGGGGATTGCCCTTTGCGGATCATGGTACGTGGTCGCTGGATACGAGTGTGTGTTTATTTTCAATTCCACCGATACCCGCGGTACCAGACCTTTGATTTAAACATGTTTTCGTGGCCGGTCGGTCCATTAGGTTCAATGTTTAAGTAGTGCTGGTTGGGATTGTTAGAATGAATGCTGATATTATCAGATAACGGTCGAATTTTCCGGAAGTGGCTCACCTGCAGTCCGTCTGTCTTATAACCATATAATATAACAATTACAGCACGGAAACAGGCCATCTCGACCTTTCCAGTCCGTGCCGAACAAGTATTCTCGCCTAGTCCCATATACCTGCGCTCAGACCATAACCCTCCATTCCTTTCTCGTCCATATAACTATCCAATTTATTTTTAAATGATAAAAACGAACCTGCCTCCACCACCTTCACTGGAAGCTCATTCCACACAGCCACCACTCTCTGAGTAAAGAAGTTCCCCCTCATGTTACCCCTAAACTTCTGTCCATTAATTCTCAAGTCATGTCCCCTTGTTTGCATCTTCCCTCCTCTCAGTGGGAAAAGCTTATCCACGTCAACTCTGTCTATCCCTCTCATCATTTTAAAGACCTCTATCAAGTCCCCCCTTAACCTTCTGCGCTCCAAAGAATAAAGGCCTAACTTGTTCAACCTTTCTCTGTAACTTAGTTGCTGAAACCCAGGCAACATTCCAGTAAATCGCCTCTGTACTCTCTCTATTTTGTTGACATTCTTCCTATAATTAGGCGACCAAAATTGTACCCCTTGTCTTGTCCTTGTTTTTGTTTTCTTTTCACTTGTTAGATGTATGTTTTAGTTTATATTTAGTTGTGTATGTGTGGGGGGTGGGGAAACTTGTTTTACCCTCTTCCTTCAGGGGATGCGACCCGATCTTTGTTGTATCTCCGTGTCCGTCGCCGTCTGCGCTGAGGCCCAATCGTGGAGCTGGCGGCCTCCAACTGGAACCGCCCTCGAGGCTCCGATGGCAGAGCCTGTGGACTCAACATCGCGAAGCTGCCCGACGTCGAAGGCTGTAGTAGCGCTATGGCTGCGGCCCGACTTCGGAGCCACAGAGGCTTCGGCCGCGGGCCCAGTGGGCGACAACATCTGGAGCTCGCAGGTCCCAGGTTGGGGACCGATTCCTCGGAGCTCCTGCAACAACAGCTTCGTCCGCTGGACTAAAAGGTGGCATCTTCGTCCGCCCCGGGCCGCGGAGTTTGAATCGGCCCTGTCGCAAAGCATGGATTAGGCCGCGGGACTTCCCATCACCCGGGACTTCCCATCACAACATCGAAAGCCTGGATCGCCTCAACGCTGAGGGAGAACAAGCAAGGAAGAGATAAGACGTCTTGCCTTCTATCATAGTGAGGAGGTGCCTGGAGATTCACTGTGATGGGTGTTTGTGTTAAACCGTGTTCATTGTGTGTTATGTTACTTTATTTTATGTCATGCCTGCAAGCTACTCAATTTCGTTCAGACTAAACTTTTGAATGACAATAAAGGAAAGTCGAAACTCGAAACTCTAATCCGTATACCATTTAATGCTTCTTGATTATGAGTTTGTAACGAGTCCCAGTGACAAACCATGTAAGCTCCAGTTATGGAGCATCGCGTCACTTTGAAATGTCTTACTTTGGACTGAGATTGGGGACTAAAAGTTCACGTTCCTAGTCCAGGTTGCCTCCGGCGAAGTGCAGTGCACATGTGAATGCGCGATATCCTGCATTAATCTCTAAAGAAGGGGTTCGACCCGAAACGTTGCCTATTTCCTTCGCTCCATAAATGCTGCCTCACCCGCTGAATTTCTCCCGCATTTTGTCAACTTTGAACTTTTATCAGATATCTTTCTTAATTGTACGAGAATGATGTGTGAATGGGGAAACAGATTGGTGTAAGTAATGCAGTGGATCTCACTTATCCCCATCAGAACGGATGGTCACCGGGAATATGTGCAAGAATTCAGCACAAACCATGTTACATCAAAGCAGGAAATAATGATTCATATTTTCACCTTATCTTTGAAAATCTATATTTTTTCTTGACAGTGAAAAAATGCAGACGGAAAGGAGGAACATGCAAACGCATGTGTGTTCCCCAGAATGAGGCGACGTTACATTTTCCGTGTATTAAACAGCGGAAGTGCTGCAAGCCACGATAGGAATCATAGCGTCTTCGGCACGGAAATCATCCCACTCTTCAGCCCAATTACAACTGCCCATGGGTAGCAATTCTCTGAAGAACTGTACCAATAAATAAACGTGATTGTATTGGTCACAACCTATTTCGTTATGTTATGTTATTTTTAGATATTACACCGCTCAAGCAATCGTTTTTTCCCGGGACAGTCTTAATTGGGAACTATGGAATGAAATATTATTAGATTGTCACTGAACGGGTATACATGCAAGGGGTAATAGTATAGAGGTGAATAGGTGGTCGCGTAGAGGTGTATTAAACCATGAGGGCGATAGAAAGGCTAACATTCTGTTATTTTGAATACCTTGTCAGTAACTTTGAAACAGATTAAACTGTGTTCACACTAGCAATGTACAAGCCACCCATACAGCTATCCATATTCCATATAGAATTATCTCAATTGATCTCACTGGTCATAAAGATATATGACAGATTGATTAATTAGGCCACTCATAAACGTGGAAATACACTGGGACCTGGTGATATCCCGAGGGTTAAAAATTGGTCACATCCTGTTGTCTAATTTTAATGTTTCTGACAATTACTGTGTGTTTTAATGTCGTTTAGGCGCCCTCTGGAGTCTACATGTAGAAGGCGCTTTTTAGATCCAGCAGCAGAACTCAAATTTTCCGAGCCAAGTACATTCGCTCCTTTTATCCAGGGAGATTCTGGTGTAGAAATAATAAAAGCTTTTAACAGTAACATAGCTACGACACTTGATACATTTGCACCTCTCAAGAATAAAATGGAAGTGACGGTTAAAACATCTCCATGGTTAAATAGATCTGTTCATACGTTTAGAAAATAATGTACAGCCGAAATAAAGTGGAGAATAACATGGCTAGAAGTGCATCGTGGTATATATAAAGAAGCCATTGATTCTTATGATCATGCTGTAAGATCTGCAAGGAGGAACCATTTTTCTCAAACTATTGCAGAAAGTGGCGGAAATAGTGAGAGTTTGTTCTTCACCCTTGTCAGATTACAAAACTCTGCTCCAACCTCTGATATTTTAAGCCAAGCATATGCTGACAATGCGAGCTGTTTGCCGATTGTTTTAAAGATAAGGTTTAAATCAATAGTGCTGTTATCTTTTAGATTCTACTGCCGTCTGCTGCCGCCAGACGCAGGCAAAAATGAACCGTGTCATTTAGTATTTCTACCTCAAAACTTTGTAAAATTGTGCCTGAGAGCAAATCCACTGCCTGTTATTTTGATGTGGTTCCTACAAAGTTTGTAAGGATTGTTTGTAACAGTTTATGCAGTTTTGTTCTGACAATTATAAACATTTCCCTTGACAGTGGATTTTTTCCATGAATGAATGAATGAATCAATGATTGAATAAGTTTATTGACCAAGTATTCACAAACAAGGAATTTGCCTTGGTGCTCCGCCCACAAGTGACAACATGACATATAGTGACAGTTAAGAGTAACACATAAAACATTAAACATTAATAATAAAACGCTATTGATTAAAAATGTGAAGTAAATAAAATACAAGAGCAAAAGAAGGTTACATATTTTTTGTTATTGTGTTGAGCTACTACTCGTGGAACAAAAGAAGCTCTGTGGCAGCTTTGACAGTCCGGAGTCGCCTTCCAGGGGGAAATGATTCAAAGGATTTGTGGCCAGGGTGAGAGGGGTCAGAGATGATCTTACGCACGCACTTCCTGAACCTTGCCGTGCACAGTTCGTCAATGGAGGGAAGGTTGTTGCCAATATGCTTCTCAGCTGATCGGACGATTCGCTGCAGCCTCCGGGTGTGGTTGGTGGTTGAGCCAAACCAGACCATGATGGAGAAGGTGAGGACAGACTCTACGATCGCCGTATAGAGCTGGACCATCATTGCCCGTGGCAGATTGTGCTTCCTCAGCTGCCGAAGGTACATCCTCAGTTGTGCCTTTTTGACTGTGGATCGATGGTAGCCCCCCACTGATGATTCCCAGAAATGTAAAAGACTCCACAGATGCGACTGTGGTGTTGTTGATGGTGAGTGGGGTGAGGGGAGGGAGAGCTCGTCTAAAGTCTACAATCAATTCCACTGTCTTAAGAGGATTAAGCTCCAGGTTTTGCGTTGGCATCAGGGAGCCAGCTGTGACACTTCCTGTCTGTAGGCAGGTTCCTCCCAAGGGTTGTGTCGTCCGCAAACTTGAGAATCTAGACAGAGCTTCTCAAGCTACGTCAAGCTTTTATAAGTATCTTTCCCAGATGCTTATACAACGCTGTCGTAAAGTATCTGTTAAATAAACCAAATTTAGACAGGGGGCTACTGAATAATCACAGACCCATATCAAATCTACCCTTTATCATCAAGGTACTGGAGAAAGTAGTATTTACCCAAATACAATACTTACTGAATCAAAATTACATTTTGAGAAATTCCAATCGGGTTTAAGAGCAAATTATAGCACTGTGACCTAAGAGTTAGACAAATTCTCAATGTTGACCCCATTAGACCTCACAACAGCTTTGGGTTAGTTTAGTTAGATATCCAACGCGAAAATATGCCTTTCGTCCCACTAGGTCCGCGCCGACCAGCGATTCCCGCATATTAACACTATCCTACGCCCACTTGGGACAATGTATATACGTTTACAAAACGAATTAGCTTACAAACCTGCAAGCCATTGGGGTGTATGAAGACGCAGACCATGAGGAGAACGTACAAACTCCGTACAGACAGCACCCGTAGTCGGGAACGAATCAGGGTCTTCTGGCTGTAAAGGGCCTGTCCAACTTGGAAGTCATTTGCGCGTAATTTACGCGACACCATTTACGCGTCACGACGCATGACGTCGCATTGTCTGCATTACGCGCGCGTGGTGCGTGGTGACGGAGGCAGTGATGCGCGGTCGTGCGCGGCGCCCCAGGATTTTGGGATGTACAAAATATTCGTACGCCATCTGACGCAATAGTGGGACAGACCCTTAAGGAATCAACTCTACCGCTGCGCCACTCTATTGTGTGCCCTAGATCACAGCATCCTTATAGATCGCCAGAAAACTGGGTCGGCCCGTCAGCTCGGGTACTAAGTTGTTTCCAAACTTATCAATGATCTGGATGATGGTGTGGTAAATTGGATTAGTAAGTATGCAGATGATACTAAGATAGGTGGGGTTGCGGGTAATGAAGTAGAGTTTCAAAGTCTACAGAGAGATTTATGCCAGTTGGAAGAGTGGGCTGAAAGATGGCAGATGGAGTTTAATGCTGATAAGTGTGAGGTGCTACATCTTGGCAGGACAAATCAAAATAGGACGTACATGGTAAATGGTAGGGAATTGAAGAATGTAGGTGAACAGAGGGATCTGGGAATAACTGTGCACAGTTCCCTGAAAGTGGAATCTCATGTAGATAGGGTGGTAAAGAAAGCTTTTGGTGTGCTGGCCTTTATAAATCAGAGCATTGAGTATAGAAGTTGGGATGTAATGTTAAAATTGTACAGGGCATTGGTGAGGCCAATTCTGGAGTATGGTGTACAGTTTTGGTCGCCTAATTATAGGAAGGATGTCAACAAAATAGAGAGAGTACAGAGGAGATTTACTAGAATGTTGCCTGGGTTTCAGCAACTAAGTTACAGAGAAAGGTTGAACAAGTTAGGGCTTTATTCTTTGGAGCGCAGAAGGTTAAGGGGGGACTTGATAGAGGTTTTTAAAATGATGAGAGGGATAGACAGAGTTGACGTGGAAAAGCTTTTCCCACTGAGAGTAGGGAAGATTCAAACAAGGGGGCATGACATGAGAATTAAGGGACTGAAGTTTAGGGGTAACATGGGGGGGGACTTCTTTACTCAGAGAGTGGTAGCTGTGTGGAATGAGCTTCCAGTGAAGGTGGTGGAGGCAGGTTCGTTTTTATCATTTAAAAATAAATTGGATAGTTATATGGATGGGAAGGGAATGGAGGGTTATGGTCTGAGCGCAGGTATATGGGACTAGGGGAGATTATGTGTTCGGCACGGATTAGAAGGGTCGAGATGGCCTGTTTCCGTGCTGTAATTGTTATATGGTTATTATATGGTTATATGTGGAAATAAGTACTTTGTTAGCCTTGGCGACTATGTGTCATTGTGATATACCCTTTGGTGCAGCACAAGGTAGTTGTCTTGGCCCGCTACTCTTTTCCTTGTATATGCTGCCGCGAGAAGTTACCAGACAGCAATGTAAATTTTCTAAGTTATGCTGATGACACCTAGTCAATCCTCTCTGTCCAACCGACTGATGCAAATGCCTTAAGTTCTTTGACCTCCTGCCTACTTTCCATTAAAAATGGACGAATGCCACCTATCTTTGAAATGTTATTAGTTGGCTCAAATCACAAAACAGAGATCTTACTCGGTGAACTGGGAAATTTGACTATCTATGTCAATATTTTGCAGCAATACATAGAGGTACCTACTAGAGAAGGGGCAGTGCTGGAACTCCTGTTAGGAAATGAGACAGGTCAGGTGGCAGAGGTATGTGTTGGTTAGGACTTCGGGTCCAGTGATCACAATAGCATAATTATGGAGAAGGTCAGAACTGAACCAAGGGTTGAAATTTTTGATTGGAGAAATGCTAACTTTGAGGAGATGCGAAAAGGATTTAAAAGGAGTGAATTTGGACATTTTGTTTTATGGGAAGGGTGTAGAAGAGAAATGGAGGACATTTAAAGGTGACATTTTAAGAGTACATAATCTTTATGTCCCTGGTACATAAAAAAAAGCTGGATAAACTCAGCGGGTGCAGCAGCATCTATGGAGCGAAGGAAATATGCAACGTTTCGGGCCGAAACCCTTCTTCAGACTGATGGAGGGTGGGCGGGGAGAAGAAAGGAAAAAGGAGGAGGAGCCCGAAGGCTGGGGGATGGGAGTATTTCACTTTCCTCCCATCCTTCCTTTCTTCTCACCCCCCCCCCCCCCCCCCCCAACCACACCCCCCACACACACACCACCCACAACACCCCGATCCTCCACACCCCGCCCCCACAACACACCCCCACCCCCCCCCCCCCCCCCCCCCACACACACATACTCACAACCCACCCTGCCCCCACACACCCTCCCTGCCCCCCACACACCCATCTCCCACCCACATATCCACCCCGGCCACACACCCTACCCTCACGTGAGTCCCAGTAGAAAAAGTAGAAAACACGTGTTGATTCCGGATATTCTCCCCATCGTCTGGTTCAGTAAAACTACTGAGTCGAACACTGGCGTCATAACCCTACTTTATTTGTATACAGCGCCGCGGGGCCGGCCTCGGATCCACTCACTCGAGATATCAGTAGCCTCGTGTAAACAAATCAGTAGGAAAGACAACCGACACGTCCACACGAATTACTCACCCTATACTATACCTCTATAAAGTGACGGCGGATAACTTACGGCGCGAATGTACAGAGGGGGTGGGGGGGGGGGGGCCTCTACAAACCAATCACGGCACCTATTCAGCACACAGAATGCAAAGTAAATACATATTAGGTGAAGTAACTCCTGTTAGACCAATCAAAAATACCGGCGGGAAGTTACCGAAACAAAGTAGAAACATAAAGCTTCCTCAACCAATCACATACATGCATTAAGCGTCAGTGTACTAAAACATTAACATAAAACACTTTAGGAACCCAGGTATCCACAGGTAAATTTGGGAAGAAACCTCCTGGGGCTTCTTCAGATGTCTTCAGATGTCCAGACTTACCGGAGCCAACTAGGTCACATGGATCTCCAGCATTTTGTAACTTATTGTCACTATCAGTCTTTCACATACACCTGCCATTCCAAAGTACCCATACCTCTGCATATCCACACTCCCCCCTTTTTATCATTCCATTATAACCAACACTTTTCGGCAATTAAACTATCTTTACAATCAGGGTGAAATGACAAGAGTCCATAATTTAGTAGCCAGCCCAACAGTGTTGATTGTCAAGTTGTGCTCGGAGTAAGTCTCCACTTCCCGACTTTTCTTGGGCGTGGGCCCTCTTGGGAGGCGTGTCTAGAGGAACCCGACTCATCTACACTAAAATACATTTCTCACAAAAAGGAAAAGTTAACATTTTACTACCGATAATTTTATAATACGGAAGGTGGCCGCATGCATTCCTCTATTCTTCCTCAGCAGCAGTCCGTGTTGCAAGGAGGACCGTGATGCATGAAGTTCTGAATGGATGACCATATACAATTTCAGCTGGGCTCAAGCGTGTTATCCCTGCAGGTATAGTGCGCAACTGTAACAATGCAACAGGAAGTATTTTAAACCGTCTCCGCTCTCAATTGAGCAAGTTTCGTGTTTAATGTCTGGTTAGCTCTTGCAACAAGTCCAGCAGCCTATGGTCTATATGCGCAGTGCTGCTGGATGCCCATCTGTTCACAACACTTTGTTCACTTGTGCTACAAAATGACCATTATCTGAACTTAGCCGAATCGGAATTCCGTATCTCGGAATAAACTCTTTCACGAGCACTTTGACCACTGTACAGGCTTTGTTGTCCACTATGGGATTAGCTTCAATCCATTTACTCAATACGTCCACAATTACTAACACATACTTATATCTCTGATATCTTTCCAACTCAATGTAGTCCATCTATAGGGTTTCAAATGGACCTCTGGGTAAAGGTATTTTCCCACTTCCACAGTCCACGCCTTTCCTGAGATTCTGTTGGTAACAGATCAGACAGCGGTTACTAATTCTCTGTGACGGAGTTTGCAACGTCGGATGCCACCATGTAGCTAATAGTGTATTGCCCGTTGCTGGAGCTCCACAATGAGTTGCAAAGTGAATACACTCAATGGGTCAATTCGTCCGTCCTACAAGTTTGTCCTGACGGGGCAACCCACAATCCCGACAGACAATCAACCGTACAACCACTTTGTTTCCGTAATTTGACATATTTCTCAGGACCGTCCTCCTGTAACATAATGACTTCTTTAATAGTTGGCATTGGCTTTTCCAAGCGAGATTCGTCATTATCTACACTCTTAGTCTGCCTCGCCATTTTAGGTACAATCACCTTGCGGCCCCGGGACATTTCTTTAGCTGCTTGGTCAGTAGGACGATTTCCTATATCCACTGGGGTTTGACCTTTAGGATGGGCACTACATTTTATCACGGAAATGTGTTTCGGCAACATTAAGGCTTGTAACAGGTCTGATACTAATTTATGGTGGGATACCGGTGTTCCTGTTGAAGTCAAGCACCCCCTGTTTCTCCATTACTAGCCAAAGTCATGGACCACTCCAAAGGCATATATAGAGTAGATGTAACCATTCACTCTTATATGTTTCCCACCGATACAGGCTCTTATGGGAGCAAACAAGTTCAAGTTCACATTTATTGCCACATGCACCAATTAAGGTACAGTTGTATTTGACTTACCATGCAGATATACAAAGAAAAAAAGCACTATGCACAATAGAATATAACATAACATGAAACATAGAAACATAGAAAATGGGTGCAGGAGTAGGCCATTCGGCCCTTCGAGCCTGTACCGCCATTCGATATGCTCATGGCTGATCATCCAACTCAGTATCCCATCCCTGCCTTCTCTCCATACCCCCTGATCCCTTTATCCACAAGGGCCACATCTAACTCCCTCTTAAATATAGCCAATTAACTGGCTTAAACTACCTTCTGTGGCATAGAATTCCACAGATTTATCACTCTCGGTGTAAAAAATTATTTTCTCATCTCGGTCCTAAAATACTTCCCTCTTATCCTTAAACTGAGACCCCCTAGTTCTGGACTCCCCCAACATCGGGAACAATCTTCCTGCATCGAGCTTGTCCAACCCCTTAATAATTTTGTAAGTTTCTATAAGATCTCCCCTCAATCTTCTAAATTCTAGCGAGTACTATCCACTCTTTCTTCATGAAGGCAATAACGTTGTCAGTTCTCCTCCTTTGTTCATCCGTGGTCTGGGCCATGAACGTTCCGCAGTCGTCGCTACGATGGCGCGATGTACAGGCCCTCTCTCGGGATGCTCGAAACTGCGACGTCGGGACGGAAAGACATTCGCGCTTGGAGGTCCCGAATCGGCCGCTTCCTACCGGAGACCAGGGCTTCACGATGTTATACGCCGCAGGCCGGCGGTCGGAGCACTTCTTCTGGCCACCCCCGGCAAGGGCTCACCCGCTCCGCGATGGAAAGTCCACGCCGCGCCCGCTGCTAGAAGCTCCGCAGACTGCGGCTTCGGGATATCGTCGTTCGCCGGCCAGCAAACGGAACACTTCTTCTGGCGAGCCCCGGCAAGGGATGGCCCGGCTTCGGGATGAAAAGGCCGGGTCGCGTCCGCGCTGAAGCTCCGGACCCGACGCCGGGAAAGGCCGCATCAATCCAACATATTAGGCCGCGAGGGAGGGCGAAAAGTCGCATTCAACCGAGCTAACTGACTAAAAAACAGTTTTCCCCGATTTTCGCCCCCACCTCCCCCCACACTAAAACAAACTTAAACTCACTAAAACACACTTTTAGACATACTAAAAACGAAAAAAGGGGAAAGAACGAACAGATGTTGACGAAACAAACAGTTAGAAACATAGACACATAGGTGCAGGGGGAGGCCATTCGGCCCTTCGAGCCAGCACCGCCATTCATTGTGATCATGGCAGATCATCCCCTATCAATAACCCGTGCCTGCCTTCTCCCCATATCCCTCGACTCCACTAGCCCCTAGAGCTCTATCTAACTCTCTCTTAAATCCATCCAGTGACTTGGCCTCCACGGCCCTATGTAGGAGGGAATTCAAATAAATTCACAACTCTCTGGCTGAAACAAGATTTTTCTCACCTCAGTCTTACATGACCTCCTCTTTATTCTAAGACTGTGGCCCCTGGTTCTGGACTCACCCAACATTGTCAATGTCCAGCTCTAACTGCACCTCCATCTCCATCTCCATCTCCAGCCCCATCTCCAGCTCGAGCTCTAGCTACAGATCCAACTCTGGCTCCAGCTCGAGTTCTAACTCTAGCTCCATCTCCATCTCCATCTCCAGCTCGAGCTCTAAGTCCAGCTCCACCTTCAACTGTCGCTCCAGCTCCAGCTCTAGCTAGCTGTTGCTCCATCTCCAGTTAATTCTCCAGCTCCAGCTTTCGTTCTATATCCAGCTACAATCAAGCTCCATCTCCATCTCCATCTCCATCTCCAGCTCCATCTCCAGCTTTAGCTCTAGCTCTACTTGCTCTCCATCTCCAGCTCTAGCTCTAGCTCCATCTCGAGCTCCATCACCAGCTCTACTTGCTCCAGCTCCATCTCCAGCTCTATCTCCAGCTTCCTCAAGCTCCAGCTCCAGCTCCACCTGCAGCTCCATCTCCAGCTACACCTTCACCTCCAGCTCACTCTCTCTAGCTCTAGATGTAGCTCCATCTCCAGGTCCTCCTCCAGCTCTAGCTCTAACTACAGAGCTAGACCTGGACATGGAGCTAGAGATTGAGCTAGAGCTAGTGCTGGAGATGGAGCTGGAGCTGGAGATTGCGCAGATTGAACTAGACCTGTAGATGGAGCTGGCGATGGAGCTGTAGCTGTAGATGTAGCTGTAGGTGGAGCTAGAGCTGGAGAATGAGCTGCATTTGGAGCTAGAGCTGGAGATGGTGCTGGAGCTGGAGCTGGATCTAGTGCTGGAGGGAGCAGGAGATGGAACTTTAACTGGAGCGGGAGAGGGGGATACAGCTGGAGGTGGAGCTGGAGATCGATCTGGAGCTAGAGCCGGAACTGGGGCAGGAGATGGAGTAGGAGCTGGAGCTGGAGATGCAGCTGAAAGTGGAGCTTGAGCTGGAGATGAAACTAGAATTAGAGGTGGAGCTAGTGCAGGAAATGGAGCTGGAACCGGAGATGCAGCTAGACCTGTAGATGGAGTGGCAACTGGACCTGCAGATGGAGCTGGAGGTGAAGCTGAAGCTGGAGCTATAGATGGAGTTGGAGCTGGAGCTGGAGCTGGCGCTGGAGATGGAGCTGGAGATGAAGCTGGAGATGGAGCTGGAGCTGGAGCTGGCGCTGGAGATGGAGCTGGAGCTGTAGCTGGAGCTGGAGATGGAGCTAGAGCTGGAGCTGGAGATGGAGCTATAGATGGAGCTGGAGCTGGAGCTGGAGCTGGCGCTGGAGATGGAGCTGGAGCTATAGATGGAGCTGGAGATGAAGCTGGAGCTGGAGCTGGAGCTATAGATGGAGCTGGAGATGAAGCTGGAGCTAGACCTAGATCTAGCGCAGGATATGGAGATGGGGCTACAGCTGGAGATGGACGAGGAGATGAAGCTAGAGCTGGAGATGTAGGTGTATCTGAAGCAGAGGATCGAGCTAGAGCTGGAACTTGAAATAGAGCTGGAGATGGTGTTGGAGATGTAGCTGGAGCTGGAGATGTGGCTGGAACTAGAGCAAGAGCTGGAGATGGAGTTCGAGATGGAACTGGAGCTGGAGCTGAAGATGGAGATGCAAAGAGATGTGGAGATGCAGATGGAGTTAACGATAGAGCTGGAGATGGAATTAGAACTGGAGCAGGAGATGGAGCAACATGTGGAAATGGAGCTGGAGATGGAACTGGAGGTAGAGCTGGAGATCTAGCTGGAGATTGAGCTGGAGATGGAGATGGAGGTGGAGATGGAGCTGCAAGTGGTCCTGCAGATGGAGATGGAGTTGGAGATGGAGCTGGAGATGGAGCGTGAGCTAGAGCAGGAGTTGGAGCTGGAGCTGGAGCTAGAACTAGAGCTAGAGCAAGAGATGGAGGTGGCGAGGGATCTAGAGCTGGAGATTGACCAGGTGATGGAACAAGAGCTGGAGGTGGAGCTGTATCTGGAGGGGGATGGAGCTGGAGATGGGGGTGGAGCTGGAGATGGGGATGGAGATGGGGATGGAGATGAAGTTGGACATGGAGCTGGAGATGGAGATGGAGTTGGGATGAAGCTGGAGCAGAAGTTGCAGCTGGAGCTGGAGCTGGAGATGAAGTTGGGCATGGAGCTGGATGTGGAGCTAGAGCTGGAGATTGAGCTGGAGATTGAGCTAGATTTAGAGCTGGAGATGGAGCTAGAGCTAGAGCTGAAGATGGAGCTGCATCTTGGGGGTGGAGATGCAGCTGGAGTTGGTAATACAGCTGGAAATACAGCTGGAGGTGGAGCTAGGACTGGAGCAGCAGATGGAGCTAGAGCATGGGATGGAGCTGGAGATGGAGCTAGAGATGTAGCTGGAGGTAGAGCTGGAAATTGAGCTGGAGATGGAGAATGAGATGAAGTTAGAGCGGGAAATGGAGCTGGAGATGGTACTTGAACTGGGGCTGGAGATGGAACTGGAGCTGGAGATAGATATGGGGCTGCTGGAGATGGAGCTCGAAACGGAGCAGGAGATGCAGCTGGAGATGGAGCTGGAACTGGTGATGGAACAGGAGCTGGAGATGGAGCTTGAGATGGAGCTGGACATGGAGCTAGAGAGGGAACTGGAGAGGGAGCTCGAGAGGGAGCTGGAGAGGGTGCTGGAGAGGGAGCTGGAGCTAGATTTGGAGCTGAATCTGGTGTTGGAGCTGGAGATGGAGATGGTGCTAGAGGTGGAGTTGGAGGTGGGGGTGGAGCTGGAGGTGGAGGTGGATCTAGAGCTGGAGGTGGATCTGGAGATGGAGTTGGAGATGGAGCTGGAGCTGGAGATGGAGCTAGAGATTGAGCTGGAGATGGAGCTGGAGATGAAGCTGGAGATGAAGCTGGAGATAGAACTAGTAATGGAGATGGAGATGGGAGCTGGAAGTTGACATGGAGATGGAGCTGGAGATGAATTTGGAGCTGGAGCTGGAGATGAAGTTGGAGATGGAGCTAGAAATGGAGCTGGAGATGGAGCTATAGCTGGAGCAGAAGATGGAGCTGGCGTGAGCTGGAGATTGAGCTGGAGCTGGAGACGGAACTGGCGATCGAGCCGGATATGGAGCTGGATATGGAGCTGGAGTTGGAGCTGGAGATGGAGCTGGCGATGGAGCTGCAGATGGAGCTGGAGATGGAGATGGAGATGGAGATGGAGATGGAGATGGAGCTGGAGCTGGAGCTGGAGATGGAGGGGGAGCTGGAACTGGAGCGGACAATGGAATTTGGAGATAGTTGGAGATGCAGCTGGAGATGGAGCAGGAGCTGGAACTGGAGCTTAAGATGGAGCTGCAGATAGAGTTGGAGATGCAGGTGGAGTTGGAGTTGGAGCTGGTGATGGAGCTGGAGATGGAGCGAGAGTTGGAACTGGAGCGGAAGATGGAGTTGGAGATAGTTGGAGATGCATCTGGAGTTGGAATTCGAGCTGGATATGGAGCTGGAGATGAATCTGGACATGGACCTGGAGATAGAGCTGGAGATGAAGGTGGAGCTAGAGATGGAGATGGTCATGGACATGGAGATGGGGCTGGAGCTGGAGCTGGTTTTGGAGCTGGAGATGGATCTGGAGATGGACCCGGAGATGGACCTGGAGATGGGCCTAGAGATGGACCTGGAGCTAGATCTGGAGCTAGATCTGGAGACGGATCTACGGCTGAAGCAGAAGATGGAGCTGGCTTGAGCTGGAGATTGAGCTGGAGATGGAGAAGGAGCTGGAGCTGGAGCTGGAGCTGGAACTGGAGATGAAACTGGAGCTGGAGCTGGAGATGGAGCTGGAGCTGGAGATGAGCTGGAGTGGAGCTGGAGCTGGAGCTGGAGATGGAGATGCAGCTGGGAGTGGAGCTGGAGCTGGAGATGAAACTGGAGCTGGAGATGGAGATGCAGCTGGGGTGGAGCTGGATCTGGAGCTGGAGATGGAGATGCAGCTGGAGTGGAGCTGGAGCTGGAGATGAAACTGGAGCTGGAGATGGAGATGCAGCTGGAGATGGAGCTGGAGAAGACGCTGGAGATGCAGCTGGAGCTGGAGAAGAAGATGGAGCTGAAGATGGAGCTGGAGATGGAGCTGGAGATGGAGCGGGAGCTGGAACTGGAGCTTATGATCGAGCTGCAGATAGAGTTGGAGATGCAGGTGGAGTTGGGGTTGAGGTTAGAGCTGGAAGTGGAGCTGGAACTGGAGCAGGAGATGGAGCTACAGCTGGAGATGAGGCTGGAGATGGAGCTGGAGATGAAACGAGAACTGGAGACGGAGATGGAACAGGAACTGGACCTGCAGATTGAGCTGGAGATGAAGTTGGAACTAGAGCTGGAGATGGAGCTGGAGATGAAGTTGGAGATGGAGCTGGAGTTGGAGTTAGAGCTGGAGATGGAGTTGGTGATGGAGTTGGAGCTTGAGCG
Source organism: Leucoraja erinaceus (assembly GCF_028641065.1). Lineage (NCBI taxonomy): Eukaryota > Metazoa > Chordata > Chondrichthyes > Rajiformes > Rajidae > Leucoraja > Leucoraja erinaceus. Next base: position 105,300 of record NW_026576253.1, read on the forward strand.
TGAGATGGAGCTGGAGATGGTACTGGAACTGGAGGTGAAGATGGAGCTGAAGATGGAGCTGGAGCTGGAGCTGGAGATAGAGCTGGGGATGGACCGAGGGCTGGAACTAGAATTGAAACTGGAGATGGAGCTAGAGCAGGAAATGGAGCTGAAGATGGAGATGGAGATGGAGCTGGAGATGCAGCTGGAGAGGGAGCTGGAGATGGAGCTGGGGCTGGCGCTAAAGTTGGAGATGGAGCTGGTGTTGGAGCTGGAGCTAGACATGGAGATGTAGATGGAGCTGGAATTTGAACTGGAGATGGAACTGGAGATGAAGTTGGTGCTGGAGATGGAGCTGGGGCTGGAGCTGGAGCTGGTGCTGGAGCTGCAGCTGGGGACGGAGCTGGAGATGGAGCTAGAGCTGAAGATGGACCTGGAGATGGGGCAGGAGCTAGATCTGGAGAGATCTGGAGATGGAGATGCATCTACAGCTGGAGCAGAAGATGGAGCTGGCTTGAGCTGGAGATTGAGCTGGAGCTGGAGGGATCAAGAGATGGAGCTGGAGCTAGAGCTGGAGTTGGAGCTGGAGCTGGAGCTCGAGATGGAGCTGGAGATGGAGATGGACCGAGAGCTGGAACTGAAACTGAAGAAGGTGCTGGAGATGGAGATGGAGCTGGAGATGGAGCTGGACATGGAGCAAGAGATGGATCTACAGCTGCAGATGGAACAGGAGATGGAGGTAGATACGGAGCTGCTGGAAATGGAGCTCGAGATGGAACTAGAATTGGAGATGGAGATGGAGCGAGAGCAGGAGATGGAGCTGGAGATGGAGATGGAGATAGAGCTGGAGATGCCGCTGGAGGAGCTGGAGTTGGAGCTGGTGCTGGTGATGCAGCTGGAGATGGAGCTGGAGATGGAGCTGGAGATGGAGCTGGAGCTGGAGCTGGTAATGGAGCTGGCACTAGAGCTGGGGGTGGAGCGAGAGCTGGAGATGGAGCTGGATATGGTGCAGGAGACGGAGATGGAGATGGAGCTGGAGCGGGGGATGGAGCTGGTAATGAAGCTGGAGCTGGTGTTGGACCTGCAGCTAGAGATAAAGCCGGAGATGCAGCTAGAACTAGAGCTGGAGATGGAGTTACAGCTGCAGATGGGACTGGAGATGTCGGTAGACATGCAGATGCTGCAGATGGAGCTCGAGATGGAATTAGAAATGGAGATGGAGATGGAGCTAGAGCAGGTGGTGGAGCTGGAGCTGGAGATGGAGATATAGCTGGAGATGTAGCTGGATGAGCTGGAGATTGAGGTGGAGTTCGAGCTGGTGTTGGAGATGGAGCTGGAGTTAGAGATGGAGCTGGAGCTGGTGATGGAGCTGGAGATGGAGCTGGAGATGAAGCTGGAGCTGGAGATGGAGATGGAGATGGCGCTAGAGTTGGAGATGGAGATGGTGTTGGAGCTGAGCAAGCAGTGGGGCAGGTGATGGAGCTGCAGCTGCAGATGAAGCTTGGAGGTAGATATGGAGCTGCTGGAGATGGAGCTCGAGATGGAACTAGAAATTGAGATGGAGATGGGGCTAGAGCTGGAGATGGGGCTGGAGCTGCAGATGGAGCTAGAACTGGAGCTGCAGCTGGAGATGGAGATGGAGATGGAGCTGGAGCTCGAGGTGGCAATGGAGCAGGAGCTGGAATGGAGTGGAGATGGGGCTAGGGCTGGAGAGACCTGGAGATGGGTCAGGGGCTAGATCTGGAGATGGAGCTAGGGCTATGGGTGGAGAATGAGTTGGAACTGGATCTACAGCTGGAGCAGAAGATGGAGCTGGCTTGAGCTGGAGCTTGAACTGGAGGTGGAGATGGGTTAACAGATGGAGCTGGAGCTAGAGCTGGAGATGGAGCTGGAGCTGGAGCTCCAGATGGAGCTGGAGATGGAGCAGGAGATGGAGCTGGAGATGGAGCGAGAGCTGGAACTGAAGCTGAAGATGTGCTGAAAATAGAGTTTGAGATGGAGCTGGAGATGGAGATGGGGCTGGAGCGGGGGATGGAGCTGGTAATGAAGCTGGAGCTGGTGTTGGAGCTGGAGCTAGAGATAGAGCCGGAGATGCAGCTAGAACTGGAGCAGGAGATGGAGCTACAGCTGCAGATGGGACTAACGATGTCGGTAGGTATGCAGTTGCTGCAGATGGAGCTCGAGATGGAACTAGTAATGGAGATGGAGCTAGAACAGGAGATGGAGCTGGAGCTGGAGATGGAGATGGAGATATAGCCGGAGATGTAGCTGGAGGAGCTGGAGATTGAGGTGGAGTTGGAGCTGGTGCTGGAGATGGAGCTGAAGTTTGAGATTGAGCTGGAGCTGGAAATGGAGCTGGAGATGGAGATGGAGCTGGAGATGGAGCTGGAAATAGAGATGGCGCTAGATTTGGAGATGGATCTGGTGTTGGAGCAGGAGCTGGTGTTCGAGCTGGAGCTAGAACTAGAGCAGGAGATGGAGCTGCAGCTGCAGATGGATCTTGAGATGGAGGTAGATATGGAGCTGCTGGAGATGGAGCTCCAGATGCAACTAGAAATGGAGATGGAGCTGGAGCTAGAGCTGGAGATGGGGCTGGGCTGGAGATGGAGCTAGAACTGGAGCTGTAGCTGGAGATGGGGCTGGAGCTCGAACTGGAGATGGAGCTGGATCTGGAGTTGGAGATGGAGGAGGTATCGCTGGAGATTCTGGAGCTGGAGCTGGAGATGGAGTTGGATCTGGAGTTGGAGATGGAGCTGGAACTGGAGCTGGACATGGAGCTGGAGCTAGAGTCGGAGATGGAGTTAAAGCTGGAGTTCTGGTGAGCTGGAGAGAGTGCTGGAGATGGAACTGGATCTGGAGTTGGAGATGGAGGTGGAGCTGGAGCTGGAGCTGGAGCTAGAGCCGGAGATGGAGTTAAAGCTGGAGCTGTGGTGAGCTGGAGATAGTGCTGGAGATGGAGCTGGATCTGGAGTTGGAGCTGGAGATAGAGCTGCAGCTGCAGATGGAGCTTGAGATGGAGGTAGATATGGAGCTGCTGTAGGTGGAGCTCGAGATGGAACTAGAAATGGAGATGGAGCTGGAGCTGGAGCTAGAGCTGGAGATGGGGCTGGATCTGGAGATGAAACTAGAACTGGAGCTGGAGCTGGATCTGGAGATGGAGCTGGAGCTGGCAATGGGGCTGGAGCTGGAATGGAGCTGGAGATGGAGATAGAACTGGTGATGGAAATGGAGCTATCGCTGGAGATTCTGGAGCTGGAGATGGACCTAGAGATGGAGATTCGACTGGAGATGGAGCTGGATCTGGAGTTGGAGATGGAGCTGGAACTGGAGCTGGTGCTGGAGATTGAGATGGAGCTGGAGCTGGAGCTAGAGCCGGAGACGGAGTTAAAGCTGGAGCTGTGGTGAGCTGGAGATAGAGCTGGAGATGGAGCTGGAGCTGTAGATGGAGCAGATGCTGGAGATGGAGCTTGAAATGGAGCAAGAGAAATGGAACTGGCGTCTGAGATGGAGATGGAGCTAGAGCTGGAGATAGGGCTAGAGCTGGTGATGGAGCTGGAGATAGGGCTAGAACTGGTGATGGAGCTGGAGCTTGAGCTGTAGATGGAGCTGGAGCTGGAGGGTGCAGGAGATTGGGGCTATAACTAGAGTAGGAGATGGAGATGGAGCTAGAGCTGGAGATAGGGCTAGAACTGGTGATGGAGCTGGAGCTCGAGTTGTAGATGGAGCTGGAGATGGAGCTGGATCTGGAATTGGAGATGGAGCTGGAACTGGAGCTGGTGCCGGAGATTGATCTGGAGATGGAGCTGGAGCTGGAGGGTGCAGGAGATGGGGCTATATCCAGAGTAGGAGATGGAGATGAAGCTAGAGCTGGAGATATGGCTGAAACTGGAGATGGAGATGGAGATGGAGCTAGAGTTGCAGATAGAGCTGGAGCTGGAGATAGAGGTAGATTTGAGGATGGAACTGTAGCTGGAGCTGGAGATGGAGCAGGAGATGGACCTGGAGCTAGAGCTTGAGATGGAGATGGGGTTGGGGCTGGAGCTGGAGATTGTGCTGGACATGGAGCTGGAGCTGAGCTGGAGATGACGCCGGAGATGGAGCTGGCGCTGCGGATGGAGCAGGAGCTAGAGCTAGTGATGGAGATGGTTGTAGATGGAGCTAAAGCTAGAACTGGAGGGAGCTGGATATAGAGCTGGGGATAGAGCTAGAGCTGGAGCAGGAACTGGAGATAAAGCCGGAGCTGGAGGGAGCTGGAGCTGGAGATGGAGCATGAGCGACAGCTGAAAATTGAGTTGAATTTTGAGCTATTGTTGGAGATGGAGCTGGAGTTGAAGCTACGGCAAGAGCTGAAGATTGAGATGGAGATGGAGCAAGATGTTGATCTGGAGATGGAACTTGAGCTGGAGATGGACCTTGAGATGGAGCTGGAGATGGAGCTGGAGATAGAGATGGAATTGGAGATGGAGCTGGAGCTAGAGCTGGAGATGGAGCTGTTGTTGGAGCTGCAACTTGAGATGGAGATGGAGCTACAACTGGGGCTCCAGCTGGAGCAGAAGATGAGGCTGGCTTGAGGTGGAGATTGAGCTGGAGCTGGAGATGGAGCTGAGGATGGAGCTGAAGCAGCAGTTGAAGAATGAGCTGGAGCTGGAGCTGTATCTGGATCAGGAGGGAGCTGGAGATGGAGTGACAGCTGGAGCTGGAGATTGAGATGGAGCTAGAGTTGGAGATGGAGATGGCGCTGGAGCTGGAGATAGAGCTAGAGATGTAGATGGAACTGGAGCTAGAGCTGGGGCTGGAGATGGAGATGGGGATGGAGATGGAGATGGAGATGGCGCTGGAGCTGGAGATGGAACTGACGCTGTAGATGGAGCTAGAGCTAGAGCTATAGCTGGAGATGGCGACGGAGCTGGAGCTGGAGATGGAGATGGAGCTGGAGATAGAGCTAGAGCTGCAGATTGAGCTGGAGATGGAGCTGGGCCTCGTAGAGTTGCAAATGGAGCTGGAGCTGGAGCTAGAGCTAGAGCCGGAGATGGAGCTGGAGCTGGAGCTAGAACTAGAACTGGAGATAGAGCTGGAGATGGAGCTAGAGGTAGAGCTAGAACTAGAGCTGGAGCTGGAGCTGGAGCTGGAGCTAGAGTGGGAGCTGGAGCTGGAGCTGGAGCTAGTGGGAGCTGGAGCTTGAAATGGAGCTAGAGTTAGAGCTCGAGCTGGAGCAAGAGTTGGAGCTGTAACTAGAGCTCGAGCTGTAGATGGAGCAGGAGATGGAGATGGAGCTGGACGTTTAGTTGGAGACGGAGAAGGAGCTTGAGGGAGCTGTTGATTGAGCTAGAAATGGAGATAGAAACATAGAAACATAGAAACTAGGTGCAGGAGTAGGCCATTCGGCCCTTCGAGCCTGCACCGCCATTCAATATGATCATGGCTGATCATCCAACTCCGTATCCTGTACCTGCCTTCTCTCTATACCCCCTGATCCCTTTAGCCGCAAGGGACACATCTAACTCCCTCTTAAATATAGCCAATGAACTGGCCTCAACTACATTCTGTGGCACCTATTTTCTATGTTTCTATAGTCTACTTTACTGTTTTTGCCACCAAAGTGGATAGCCTTCATTTAATCCTCATTATACTGCATCTGCCATGCATTTGCCCGCTCACCCAGCCTATCCAAGTGACCTTGCAGCCTCCTAGCATCCTCATCACAGCAAAAAGTGCCCCCCCCAATCATCATCATCATCATCATCCTCCTCCTCCTCCTCCTCGTCCTCCTCCTCCTCCTCCACCTCGTCTTCCTTCTCACAAAGTATAAAACATGACATACATATTAAAATGCATCTATATAAATACAAGTCTACAGTGCATGGATAGATATGTCCCTGTACATAAACTCACAATAGACCTATAGCTCTTTATTGATTGCCCTTTGTTGATTTATCTTCATCTCTCTCTATCTCTCTGTCTGTCTCTCTTTCTCTCTATCTATCTCTGTCTCTCTCTCGCTCTCTTTCTATCTCTGTCTCTCTATCTCCAACCTGCGACGTTGGTCAATCTGGTTTTACTGTCAAATAATAAACAATACAATCCCTCTCCTTTCTCTCTCTCTCTCTCTCTCTCTCTCTCTGTCTTTCTCTCTGTCTGTCTCTCTCTCTGATGCTCATCACCCCCCCCCCCCCCCAGGTCCCCACACCCCCCCCCCCCCCCCCCCCCCCCCCCCCCCCCCCCCCCTCAAGCACTTGGGCTGAGCTTCGAGGGGCTGAGCTTCGATGGAGGACCACATGATGGGGCACAACAAGGAGAAGAGTTATGAGCGCGATGTGTATGGCAAGGCCTGCCAGAGCCCGAGTAAGCTGGAGACTCACCGGTGGGTGCACACGGGCGAGAGGCCCTATGGCTGCTCCACATGCAGCAAGAGCTTTACCCAGTTGGCGGGGCTGCGGCAGCACCGGGTGGTGCACAGCATTGAGCGGCCCTTCACCAGCTCCGACTGCGGCAAAGACTTCAAGATGTCCACGTACCTGAAGGTGCACAGGCGGTTGCACACCAGGGAGCGGCCCTTCACCTGCAGCGACTGCAGCAAGAGCTTCACCAGGTCCAGCAAACTGCTGAAGCACAAGCGCACCCACACCGGCGAGCTCCCCTACGCCTGTGCCCAGTGCAACAAGGGCTTCACCCAGTCCAACCACCTGCTGATGCACCAGCGCACCCACACCGGTGAGCGCCCCTACAACTGTGCCCAGTGCGGCAAGGGCTTCATCGACTCCAGCAGCCTGCTGGAGCACCAGCGCACCCACACCGGCGAGCGCCCCTACACCTGCATCCAGTGCGGCAAGGGCTTCACCCGCTCCACCGTTCTGCTGTCCCACCAGCGGGTGCACGCGGGCGACTGTACCATCCCCAGTGTGGACTGCTTTGCCATCACTCCCACGCCCTGTCTCACCAGGACGTGCACACCAGTGGCCAGCACTACGACTGCCCGTACTGTGGTGAGTCGTTTGACAGCTCGTGGGGGTTGCGGCAGCACCGGCGGGCCCACGACGGCGAGAAGCTGCTCCCACTGTGATAAGAGAGCATGGGGGCTGCGGGAGCACCATCGCATATACACCAGAGAGAGACCCTTTGTGTGCGCTGAGTGTGGCAAGGGTTTCACGCGCATAACCATATAACAATTACAGCATGGAAACAGGCCATCTCGGCCCTACAAGTCCGTGCCGAACAACTTTTTTCCCCCTTAGTCCCACCTGCCTGCACTCATACCATAACCCTCCATTCCCTTCTCATCCATATGCCTATCCAATTTATTTTTAAATGATACCAATGAACCTGCCGACACCACTTCCACTGGAAGCTCATTCCACGCCGCTACCACTCTCTGAGTAAAGAAGTTCCCCCTCATGTTACCCCTAAACTTCTGTCCCTTACTTGTATTGTACTTCCAGTGGGGCGTATTGTAATTCCGGTGGCGCTGGTGCCAGCAGCCTCCACCTACAGCCCGGTATCTTTTTGTTTTTTTGTTTATTTAGTTATGTAAAAGTGTATTTTTTTGTGTTTTTTTGGTGTTTTTATGTGGGGAAAGAGGGCATGTTGCGGGGGATACCGTACTTCAGCCGCTTCCTGGTGAGGACGCGACTATTATTCGAGTCGCGTCCTCGCCCCCCCCCCCTCCCCCCACAGCGGCCTACCTACCTGGATTGGCGCGGCCTTTCCTGCCGGGATCGACCGGAGCTCCAGCAGCGGCGGGACAGCGCTGAAACATCGCGGGGCTGGCGATGCCTTACCGGGGGTCGCCGTCTGGAGCCCGGAGTGCTGGACCTGCTGCCGACATCCTGGAGCTGCGGTTTGCGGAGCTCCCAACGCGGGCGGCGCTGACTAACAACGCGGGGTCCTGTGACTCTGCCCGGCTCGACCTGCGGACTCAGGAGCTGCAGACTCCGGCAGCGGGAGACGGCTGATCAGGAGGTCCGGGCCGCTGAGGAGGAAGATGCTCACCGTCGGGGTTCGGCGTCGGCGTTCCACCAGCCCGGCGTGAGGGCCTGAACATCGGGCCACCCGGGGCGGCGACTGCGGGTGCTCGGAAGGCCCCGTCCACGGATGAACACGCTGGCTGGACTATGGTGCCTTCCTCACCTTGGTGCCATATATGTTATGTTGTGTCGTGGACTTTCTGTGTTTGTGCTTTTTTTTTTTTAATTTTAATTCAATTTCAATTTTATTTTTAATATGTTTTATTATTTATTTATTATTTATTTTTATTATTTCTTTGTGATTTTTTTAATGATACTGCCTGTAAGGGAAATTCATTTCGTTGTCTCAAATTGAGACAATGACAATAAATTTGAATACAATACAATACAATACAATTAATTCTGAAGTTATGTCCTCTTGTTTGAATCTTCCCTATTCTCAAAGGGAAAAGCTTGTCCACATCAACTCTGTCTATCCCTCTCATCATTTTAAAGACCTCTATCAAGTCCCCCTTAACCTTCTGCGCTCCAGAGAATAAAGACCTAACTTATTCAACCTATCTCTGTAACTTAGTTGTTGTTAGTAACTTATAAGCTGCACATATACATTCCTCTCTCCTTATCTCACATCCTTTTATCTCCTTATTTTCCCTCACCTCTGTCACTTACTTCACTCGATCACCCCATCATCTGTCAACATAGTGTCAGTCTGAAGAAGGGTTCTGACCAAGAATGTTGCCTGTCCATGCTCTCCAGAGGTGCAAGTTACTCCAGGAGATTGTGTCTCTTTTCGTAAACCAGCATCTGCTGTTCCTTGTATCTAGACTAGGCGCGCATTTCACCCTACACTTGCGCTCGGTCCGCCAAAGCCTGTTGGATCTCCCGGTTGCCAACTATTTTAACTCCCCTTCCCACTCCCACACTGGTCTGTCTGTCCTGGGCCTCCTCCATTGCCAGGGTGAGGTGACACGCAAACTGGAGGAACAGCACCTCATAGCTTACAGCCGAATGTAAGCTACTTCCACTTCCAGTGGAAGTGGTGGAGGCAGGTTCGATTTTATCATTTAAAAATAAATTGGATAGATAAATGGACGGGAAAGGAATGCAGGGTTATGGTCTGAGTGCGGGTAGATGGGACTAGGTGAGAGTAAGTGTTCGGCACGGACTAGAAGGGCCGAGATGGCCTGTTTCCGTGCTGTAATTGTTATATGGTTATATGGTTAATGACATGAACATTGAATTATCTAAATTAAACGGACATCCCTCCCTCCCTCGTGGGCCATCTCTTCGTCATTCCTGTCTTCTTCTCGCTGGCGATAGCATCAGGATTGCTCCGGAGTCACCGCTTCCCGTATTTTAAGTATGTTTTAAAAGTATGTTTTAGCGTTTCTAGGTTTGTTTTACATGGGGGGGGGGGGGGGGAGGGAGTTAGGGGAAACTTTTTTTCAGTCACTTACCTCGACGGAGATGCAGTTTTTCTCCTTTGCCGAGGATCGCCCGTGTGGAGCTCCAACCTCAGGGCCTGTGGACTTTAACACCGTGAAGCCCGCGGTCTCCGGTAAGAAGAGGCCAACTCGGGAGCTCCATGCTGGGGAGTGTTCCAATCTTACCCGACGCGACGGCTTCGGTGGTCGGCGACTGCGGAGGGTTCAACAGCCCCGACCACAGCGGAACAAACGAGAAAGATGATTGAACTTTATTACCTTCCATCAGTGAGGAATGTGGATTCCGCTGTGGTGGATGTATCTGTTAAATTTTATTTGATGTGACTGTGTGTCTTGTTGCTTTTTACTTAGTATGGCTGTATGGGAACTGAAATATCACTGTACCTCAATTGGTGCATGTGCCAGTAAATGTGAACTGAACTGTCTCTTGAAAACATCCAGTGAATTGGCCTCCACTGCCTTCTGTTGCAATGAATTCCACAGATTCACTACTCTCTGGTTGAAAAAGTTTTTCCTCATCTCAGTCCTATACGACCTACCCATTATTCTTTTTTTGTTGTTGTTTTTTTTGTTTATTTTATTAGAAGTTAATACAGCACAAAACAGTACAGTGGAACCTAATTTTAGGTGCCAACTATGTAATACCGTAATCCATTCTATGTACAACCTCTAGTTTTATGTTATGAGAAGGAAGTAAGCAAGACAAGAAAAAGAAAACAATAGAAAGAGGAAAAAGTGGAAAAAAAGATGGTAGAGAGTAGAAAAACGTGACGTGTGTATATAAAAAATAAAAAAGAAAGAGAGAAAGTGGAAAGTAGAAATAGAAGAGAAGGCCCCTTAAAAGAGAATTTTTCAAATCTGTATTCGGAGATGTAGATCTATCCGCGTCATGAACTGAAATCAGCAATCTTTACGGTACCGCTGCATCACATGATTCCAAAAAGTCGATGAAAGGGGACCAACTCCTTAAGAATTGGTCATATTTATCTATTAGTCGGAGTCTAATTTCTTCAAGGCGTGCTATGTCCATCATATTCCTAATCCACATTTTAACAGTTGGTATGGTTGTATTTTCCCAAATTTAAGTATCAATTTCTTTCCAATTATTAACCCATAATTTAAAAAAAACATTTTGATCTTTATTTAAATTGGTATCTTCTCCTATTATTCCAAATATAATCCATTCCGTTTTGGGTTCTATTCTTGACTTGAAAAGCTTTGTAAATATATCAAATATATCACTCCAAAATGTATTCAACTTTGTACATCCTACAAATGAATGTGTTATATTAGCATTTTGAAACAAACATTTATCGCATCTGGGAGAAACGTTTGGGTAAAATTTATTCAACCTCGTTTTTGAATAATATAGTCTATGTATAATTTGAATTGAATTAAATTATGTCTTGCATTAATAGAACAGTTATGTGTATTCATCAAATACTTTTCCCATCTATCCTTCGAGATCTTTATCATTAGCTCATGTTCCCAATCTTCCCTTAATGCTTCCGTTGAGGGTTATTCTCTATTTAATATCTATCTATCTATCTATCTATCTATCTATCTAGCTATCTATCTATCTATCTATCTATCTATCTATCTATCTATCTATCTATCTATCTATCTATCTATCTATCTATCTATCTATCTATCTATCTATCTATCTATCTATCTATATATATAAAACTCAAATCCGTCCGTCCGCCTGCAGTACGGATCCCTTCCTGCCTTTCGATTCATGCCCGATACTCGCAGATGTCCAATCGGAATGGCCGATGCTCGCAGATGTCCAATCGGAATGGATTCATTTGCATGTACGGCTGCCGGCTGCATTTCTTCCTTTGATTCATTGCCACGCCCAATCCAGACGCTCAATCTCCGAGATATTTTCCATTTCGGTAGAGATTTCGCTTTTCTTTCTAAGTATCCGCTCCTCATTTCATTTCGTCGTGTTGAAGTACATGTTTTTAATCAAATCCTTCTCCCCCCCACCCACCCCCAAGTATTTCAAAAATAAACAGGCTTCTCCATTTACATGTCAGCTTCCAACACACTTCGAAACAAAGTTGCAAGAGAGGAACACTGAACTTTTCACTGCTGCAGCAGGCAGGGGAGGGCTGCAATCTTACATTTGGGAACGGGCTCAGTTCCAATGGAGGAGACGGGTGCATGGTGGAATATTGGGTTGGGGGATCACACCATTGGGGGAGCAGACCCAACGGGTCTGCACTTGGTCTAGTTAATATATAAAACTCAAACCCATCCGTCCGCCTGCAGTACGGATCCCTTCCTGCCTTTTGATTCGTTGACGGCTGCTCCTTCCTATCAGCTTCCAACACACTTTGAAACAAAGTTGCAAGACAGGAACACTGAACTTTTCACTGCTGCAGCAGGCAGGGGAGGTGCAATTGAGGGAGGCAGGGGAGTGCTGGAAACTTACATTTGGCAACGGCTTCAGTTCCATTGGAGGAGACGGGTGCATGGTGGAATATTGGGTTGGGGGAATCACACCATTGGAGGAGCAGACCCAACGGGTCTGCACTTGGTCTAGTATACTTTTAAAACTCTCGCCCCATCCGACCGCCTGCCGTACGGATCCCTTCCTGCCTTTCGATTCGTTCCCGCTGTGCGATGTCACAATGCCCGATGCTCGCAGACGTCCAATCGCGACACCCGACGCTCTTGGACGTCCAATCGGAATGGATCCATTTGCACGTACAGCTTCCGGCCGTGTTTCTTCCTTTGATTCACAGCAACTCCGAAACCGGACGCAGAATCGCCGAAATCTTTTCCATTTCGGTAGAGATTTCGCTTTTCTTTCTAAGTATCCGCTCCTCATTACATTTCGTCGTGTTTAAGTACACTTTTTTAATCAAATCCTTCACCCCCCCCCCCCCACCACAATATTTCAACAATAAACAGGCTTTTCACCCATAGAAGCAGCCCCAGCCCCAGCCCCTAATGAACGTTCCATCGTGTGATGTCACAATGCCCAATGCTCACAGATGGCCAAAGGATTCATTTACTTATGCCTTTGCAGGAGCCCAGCCCCTGGTGAACGTTCCATTGTGTGATGTCACAATGCCCAATGCTCAAATACATTGTTGCCGTAAAGAACGCTCAGCGATTATTCAAATTCTTCACTAACTATCATTCTGACTTTGCTTGTGAAGAGAAAAGTCCTGAATTGCATTTGTCTGATGCAGGAAGATTGTTCCAGATGTTGGGAAAGTCCAGGACAAGCGGGACACAGTTTAACGATAAAGGGGAAATCCTTTAGTACTGAGATGAGGAAAACATTTTTCACACAGATAGTGGTGAGTAGGTAGGTACAGGATACTGAGTTGGATGATCATCCATGATCATATGGAATGGTGGTGTAGGCTCAAAGGTCCGAATGGCCTACTCCTGCACTTAATGTCTATGTTTCCCTCTCCCCACCCCTCTCCCTCTCCCACCCATCTCTCTCTCTCCCCCACCCCCCTTCCCTCGTTACCGCCACCCCCTTCCCCCTACCCCTCTGTCCCTCTTTCACCACTCCCCCTACCCCTCCCTCCCCACTCTTCCACTTCTATCCCCTTACCCCACGCTTCTCCCACCCCCCACCCCCTCTCTCTTCCCCTCCCTTCCCCTCTCTCCCCCATCTCATCCCCTACCCCTCTGTCCCTCTTCCACCACCACTCCCCCGTCCCTCTTCTACCCCTCCCTCCCCCCTCCCCACTCTTTCACTTCTCTCCCACTCTTTCACTTCTCTCCCACTCTCTCTCCTCCCCCTCTCCTCACCCCCCCCATCCCATCCCTCTCTCCCCCCCCACCCCCCTTCCCTGTCTACCCCACCCCCCTCCCCTCTCTCCCCCCCCACCTCCTTCCCCCTATCCCTCTGTCCCTCTTCCATCACTCGCGGTACCCCTCTCCACCTCCCTCCCCACTCTTCCACTTCTCTCCCCTTTCCCCTCCACTCTCACTCCCGACTCTTTCCCCTCTTTCCCCCCACACCTCTCCCCATCCCCCCTCCCCCACACATCTCTCTCCCCATCTCTCACCGCTCTCCTTTCCCTCCCAAATCTATCCGTTTTTTCCTCCTCCTCCCTCCCCTCTTCACACCTCACGCCCCCCCCCCCCCCCCCCCGCAAATGCTGTTGGGGAAACAGACCCAACGGGTCTGCACTTGGTCTAGTATTATTATAAAAGTATGATATTAAATTTTTGTGAATCAGCCTTAATATTCATTGCTTCTTCTAAAGGATCTAAAAATATAGTTTGAAATCTATGTGTATATTTCTTCATAAAGTCACGTACCTGTATATATTTAAAATATTGATTATCCTTCAATTCAAATTTTAATTTTAATTGTTGAAATGATAACAGTTTGCCCACTTCATACATATCCCCTACTTTCCTAATCCCCAATCTATCCCATTGTTGATATGTGTTGTCGATGAGAGAAGGTTTGAATGCGGGGTTGTTCAATAGTGGGGTTAGTACTGATAAATTATTTAATTTCAAGGATACTTTTATTTGTTTCCAAATTCTTATTATATTGTGAATAATTGGGTTCTTCTTATATATTATACTATTCAATTTTATCGGTGAGAGCAGGATCGTTCCTATATCGTGCGGATAGCACTCCTCTTTCTCCATTCTTATCCACTCCAACTGCTGAGTGGCACTATCCAGCCAGTACATTATGTTCTTAATATGCACTGCCCAAGAGTAATACATAAAGTTAGATAATGATAAACCCCGAACTTCTTTAGATTTGCACAAATGCTTTCGTTGAATTCTATGTGTTCTGTAGTCCCATATAAAATTAGTGATAGTGGAATCTAGTTTTTTGAAAAAATATTTTGGAATATATGTTGGGATCGCTTGAAACAAATATATTAATTGTGGTAAGAAAGTCATTTTTATAGCGTTAATTCTACCTATCAATGAGAGCGGAAGCGTTTTCCAAAATTTAATCGTATCATTCAGTTTATTTAATAGTGGTATAAAATTGGCACTAAATAATGATTTGTGTCTTCTCATAATTTGAATACCCAGATACTTGAATTTTTCGGTTGCAATTTTGAAGGGGAATTTTAGTAAGTGTCTCGAATCCTGTGGTTTTAAAGACATAATGTCGCTTTTATTCCAATTTATTCTATATCCTGAAAACGAGCCAAATTCCTCAATTAGTGTTAATAAGGTGGGTATACTCGTTTGTGTATTAGTAATATATAAAAGGATATCATCAGCATATAATGGAATTTTATTCTTTGAGTCTTTGGTGTTATATCCGTGAATATCCGGGTGATTTCTAATCCTTTCGGCCAGCGGTTCTATCATAAGGGCAAATAGCAATGGTGATAAGGCACACCGTTGCCTATTACCCCTTGATAAGTAAAATTTTGGAGATAGCGTATTGTTAGTTAATATTCTTGCCGTAGGTCTATCGTAAAGTAGTTTAATCCATCTAATATAATTCTCTCCCGTATTAAATTTTTGGAGTACCTTGTATAAATACTGCCATTCTACTTGATCAAATGCCTTCTCTGCATCCAGCGTGACAACTGAAATATCTTCATTGTCCTCATTATGAGAGTACATTATATTGAAAAGCCTTCTCCAATTATTAAATGATTGTCTTTTGGGTATAAATCCCGTTTGATCCGTATTTATTAAATTATTAATATAATTATTTAGACTTCTAGCTAGAATCTTTGCTAAAAATTTCTGATCCGTATTTAGAAGTGAAATAGCTCTATAAGAACCCGGTTCATCTAAATCTTTATCTTTTTTTTGGTATAAGCGTTATTGTTGCTTCTGCTAGGGTTTCTGGTAGTTTATTTTCAGTATAAGCCTGCATGTATAAATTGAATAATCTTGGTACGATTGACTTCTGAAATCTTTTATAAGATTCATTACTAAAACCATCTGGTCCTGGGGTCTTCCCATTTTTCAGTGAGTTTATTATTTGTTTTATTTCTTCACTAGTAATCCGTGCTCCTAATTGCTCTTGTTCTAAACTATCCAATTTTGGGAGCTTGCAATTATCCTAAAAAATTGTCATTTTACTTACATCTGTCTTTATTTTAGATGTATATAAATTATGATAAAATTGGGCAAACCTCTTATTAATATCCTTAGGCAATGTTAGAAACTCACCCTTATCCGATTTAATTTTAGTAATAGTTTTTTCCTTTTCTCGTTGCTTCAGTTGCCTCGCAAGCAGTTTATGTGGCTTGTCCCCAAATTCGAAGTGTGCTTGTTTTGTCATTTGGAATAATCTTATTACTCTAGCCGATAGTATTCTATTGACTTTATATTTCAATAAAGTTATCTTACTATGTTTATTTATGGTTGGGTCAGTTGCATTGTCCAGTTCTAATAATTTTATTTTCTGTTCTATCCGCTGAAGTTCTCTATTTTCCTTATTTTGAAAACTTTGGTAAGAGATTATGACACCGCGAATATATGCCTTGAAGGTTCCCCATAATAGCGGTGCAGAAATGCCCGGCGTGTCATTTATTTCGAAAAAAAGTTTTGTTTGTTCTTTTATATACTCATAACCCTGCGGGTTATTTAATATGTGTGCATTGAACCTCCAAAAAGGTTTTATACTCGGCATTCCCTCAATTTTAAGTATAAAAGTCAATGGTGAGTGATCAGAAATAATACTATTATGATATGATGTTTTATTCGTATACGGGATCAATTTTGTGTCCAATAAGAAATAGTCAATTCGCGAATAAGTTTTGTGAACTGATGAATAAAATGAGTATTCCCTACCACTTGGATTTGCTATTCTCCAGACATCAGCTATGTTATTATTTTTTATATAAGTATTTAAAAATTCACAGGTCTTAGTTTTAACAAGACGCTTCCCTAGCTTTATTGATTTATCTAAGTATGGGTCTATAACACAGTTGAAATCTCCCCCCATTATTATATTTTGAAAATTGTGCTCTGCGATTAAATCTATTATTTTCCTAAAAAATTGTGGGTTATCAAAATTAGGAGCGTAAATATTTATCATAGTTAATGGTGTATTGTAAATTTCTCCCGTGACTATAACATATCTTCCCTCTTTATCAGATATGGATTTCTTTAATTTAAAAGGTATGCCCTTCCGAATTCTAATGGCCGTGCCTCTTGCTTTAGAGGTGAATGAGGAGTAATAGGTTTGACCTATCCAATTTCCCCTTAATCTGATCTGCGTTTGTTGTTTCAAATGTGTCGCTTGTAGGAAAGCAATATCCATATTTAATGATTTTAATTGTGCCAGAATTTTACCCCTTTTAATTGGCTCATTCGCACCTCTGATGTTCCAACTACAGAAGGTGAGACCTCCGATATTTATTCGACTATTATCTTGCATTGGCTATTATTACCAGACTGTATGATTCATGTGATGCAGCCAAGTACCTCAGAATCCCGAATCCAGAGTTGTCCTTCATAATTTCTACAGTAGTTCTACATCTCCTGACGCTATTAAACATAATTAAGGGAAAGAGAAAAACATAAAATAAAGTGTACATACAAATTATTGAGTCATACAACACATAATTGTGAATAAACAAAAAAAGTGAATGTAATTTATCAAAAAAGCGATAAATTACAAAAAAGCCACCTAAGGTAGCTAGATTTGTATTTAAATTGACCTCCGTCGATGAGATTATGCACTGGGCCTTATCCCCCTATTAGAATTTGACCCAACATTAGTCGGTTCCCTCTAATTGTTACCAAAATTATCATATCAGGTCATAGCTGAACAGTTTAAAATAGAATAAAATAAAAGGGAAGGTAGAAGATTTGGATTAAAATAAAAGTAATTATGGGTTAAAATACCTCGTCAAAAATTACACTTTTCATTTACCTGTATGTTAGTTAATTCATTATTAGTATTTAGTATTTAAAATATATGTCTAACCTCCCCCACCCTTCCTGCTATATAGTTAATCGCGTTAGTATAGGACATTACGCCTTTAACGTTGGTTGAGTTTATTGCGCGTAATTGGATAATAATAATAATAATAATAACTTTATTTGTTAAGCACCTTAAAAACAACCAAAGCTGACCAAAGTGCTGTACAGAAAAAAGAAAACAAGCAAGACATCATAAAACAGGCAGAACAACAGAACATACAACTAACACGAGGCGCATAAATTACATACAAAAATCCAAACAATAAATTAAAAAACATAAAACACAAGTACGAACAACGCAGCAAAACCAAGCAAATAAAGTTAATAAACAATTCAACACCTCACTGGTCTACAAAGGCCATGGAGAATAGATATGTCTTCAGGAGTGATTTAAAAACAGCTAGAGAAGGGGCCTGTTTAACGTGCAGAGGCAATTCATTCCACAATCTCGGAGCCGACACAGCAAAGGCACGGTCCCCTCTGAGCTTCCGCTTAGTCTTTGGCTCAATCAGGAGCAGCTGATCATCTGACCTGAGAGAGCGGGAGGGCGAATAAGGGTGAAGAAGCTCAGATAGGTAGGACGGGGCAAGACCACTTAGGGATTTAAAAGTAAATAAAAGAATTTTAAAACGAATCCTATACTGAATAGGCAGCCAGTGGAGAGAGGCCAAAAGGTGAGAAACATGATCATACTTTCGTGTGCCAGTCAAGAGACGAACAGCTGCATTCTGTACCATCTGGAGACGGACGATGGAGGACCGACTAACCCCCAGATACAGTGCATTGCAGTAATCCAGCCGGGTGGTAACAAAGGCGTGGATTACCGTCTCAAAGTGCTGCCTTGACAAAATCGGCTTTATTTTTGCCAGCTGCCTCAGATGGAAAAAAACAGATTTAACAACAGCCCTTACCTGACAGTCAAATCTAAGCTCAGGGTCCACTTTAATCCCCAGGTTCGTGATGTTAGGTTTGAGATATGCAGACAAAGAGCCTAGATCAACAGGGGGGGGGGGGGGGGGGGGGGGGGGGGGGGGGGGGGGGTGGGGGGGGGGGGGGGGGGGGGGGGGGGGGGGGGGGGGGGGGGGGGGGGGGGGGGGGGGGGGGGCAGAGGTGTCACCAAAGATCATTACCTCTGTCTTGTCATCATTAAATTTTAAAAAGTTCAGTGACATCCAGGCCTTTATGTCACTGAGACACTCAAGCAAGAGGCCGACAGAGTGTACACCCCCTTTTCCCAGAGGCACATAAAGCTGACTGTCATCAGCATAAAAGTGGAATGAAATCCCGTGCTTCCTAAGGATGGAACCGAGTGGGAACAGATAGAGTGAAAAGAGGAGAGGGCCAAGAACTGAGCCCTGTGGGACCCCACACGAGAGAGGAGCTGAGGAGGATACAGAGTCCCCAAGGCTGACACAAAAAGTTCGATCAGCCAAGTACGACCTGAACCACTCCAGTGCTATGCCCCTGATACCCACCCACTGCTCCAAACGGGAGATCAAAATTTCATGATCCACTGTGTCAAAGGCAGCTGACAAATCTAAAAGCACAAGGACAACACAGTTACCATGATCAGTAGCCAAAAAAATATCATTAAAAACCCTCAAAAGGGCCGATTCTGTGCTGTGCCGGGACTTAAAACCGGACTGGAAAACCTCCAAAACGTCATGTTCCTCCAAAAAGGCCATCAATTGCCTGTGCACGATCCTCTCTAGGACTTTTGATAAAAAAGGCAGTTTGGAGATAGGCCTGAAATTCCCAAGAACTGCAGGGTCAAGAGCAGGTTTCTTAATCAGGGGTTGTACTACTGCATGTTTAAAAAGCGCAGGAACAACACCCGAGGACAAACTGCTATTAACGACAGCGATAACAGATGGTCCTACAGTGGGCAACACCTCCTTAAACAGCCGAGGAGGAACAGCATCATTCGGAGAACCTGAGGGCTTTGAACGACCAACAATCTCATGCAAAAAGGAGAGAGACACCGGCTTAAAATGATCAAATACAGCCGTGCATGGAACAGATACCGAGGGGTCATAAGCAGATGGTGGGATTAGAGCTCTAATCATAGCGACCTTATCAACAAAAAAGCGGAGGAAGTTCTCACACACAGCAGGGGACGCCTCCATACAGACTGCCTGCGGGGCATTAAGAACTGTTTTAATGGTGTTAAACAAAACACGAGGGCTGCGGCAGTCAGAGAGGATAATACCTGAGAAATGTTTCCTCTTAGCAGCTTTCACAACTTTCTGATAATGACACCAACTCTCCCTCAACATTTGAAATGACACCTGCAGTTTGTCTTTCTTCCACTTCCGCTCAGCTCTACGACACTCGCGCCTGACAGCACGAGTCGTGTCATTCATCCAGGGCTCAAATTTAGTTTTAGGCTGCCTGAACTTCAATGGAGCCACAGTGTCCAAAACAGTCTGGCAGGTGGAGTGAAACCATGAGCTAAGCTCCTCTGTATCACACACAGACTCAGGAACGATGGAGTTCAGAGCAAAAGCAGCCGAGAACTGAACAGCAGTGGAGGGGCTAACAACACGACAGTGCCGAGCAGGAGCGCGAGGTCGAACTGCAGTAGGTGCAATAATAACCTCAAATAACACAGGCATATGGTCGGAAAACACGGCATCACAAATCACTAGATTAGAAACGGGCAAACCGTATGATAGAACAAGATCGAGTGTGTGACCATGCTCTTGTGTGGGTCCGGACACAGATTGGACAAGACTAAATGAATCAATGAGATTCAAAAAGTCCTTTGCCATAGGCTTTTCAGGACAACACACGTGAACATTAAAATCCCCTACAATAAGTACACGGTCATATCTAGGCATGATTTCAGCCAGGAACATAGAAAAGTCATTTAAAAAGTCCTTATTATACTTTGGAGGCCGATAGACCAGAGCACACAACACTGTGTTAGAGCCAACCAGCTCAAACAAACTTAATTCAAAACTTGCTAAAGAGGATGAAAGCAATAGCTGTTTACATTTAAAATGACTCCTAAAGACAGTAGCTAGTCCTCCACCTCTGCCCGACGTCCGCGGGGAGTTAAGATAGCAGCAATCAAGGGGTAACATCTCAGCAAAAGCGCTGGACTCACCAACACCCAGCCATGTCTCAGTCACACAGCGGAGATCTAACCCTCTGGATTCAAAAAAATCTTTCAAAATAAAAGTCTTGTTCACCAGCGACCTAGCGTTCACCAGGGCAATCTTGACAGGAACAGGCTGGTCCACGGCGTCCGATGTCAGGGGAGCCCGGCACAAGGGCCGCAAGTTGAGGAGATTTAAACCACGCCTGCGGGGTCGAGGAGAGGAGGGGCCACAAGGGAGGAGCAGTTCTTCCGGGCCAACGGCAGGCAGCAGGCAGCAGCCATCAGGGTCCAACAAGCGTCGAGGAAGAATAAGAGAACGACCAATCCCACTCCAGGAAGACGCAGGTAAACTCGCCAGACAAGCCTTCAGCCTCACCAACCGGCCGCCGCGTTTACCCCGGCGACGTTTACGCTTACGCCGAGGAAGTGGAGCCAGGACAAGGCAAAGGCGAGTCGGGGCCCTTGCCAGAAGAGGGGGTAACGTACCGCGGCCACCACCAGCCAAGTCCACTGAACAAAGATCCAGCAGAGTTTGGCGATCATAGACCAACAGAGAGTCGACATCCAGGGTAAGAATGGAAACAATTACAAACAGCACACACAATTCCGGGAGCAACTGACGGCAGGCCACACACACCGGCGCCATCTTGGAACGGAATGGTCATATAGTGTGGAACAGATGCCTCATATCATGGCCATTTCAAAAGGAGACGGTCTCATAGTTCTCCGTGCTGAAGGGTTTGGTGACGAGCTTGCGACCTTGAGCTTTCATATGTGCTTTCAGTTCAGAAGTTTAATTCGGTCTGTGTTATTAAACAGCACATTCTTGCCAGATAAGCCTGTTTGGTAACCGTCTGAAGCGTTCTAGTGTCTTAATTGGAACAGAAAAAAACAAAGTTTCACAGATAAAATGGCTAATAATCTGTTCCTCCTTGAATTTTGTTTGAAATCTCCTGGGCGTGTTTGCAAGCAGAGTCCGGGTCCGTGAATGAGCGTTGCTTACCCTTAAACGTAATTAGCATTTTTGCTGGATAGATCACGCCATAACGAACTTCAGAATGTCCATATAAAATACTGCTTGCCCTTTTAAACTCGCGTCTTTTTGCCAGAATTTCCCGAGGATAATCCCTGTAGAATCTTACGATATTATCAGCGAATGTAAGATTTTCTCCATAGGTTATCTTCTTTAATAGAGTTTCCACAGTTGAAATATCTAGAAACTTTACAATAATTTGCCTTGGTGTAGCATTATCATGTTTTTGGAAGCGACCCACTCGATGAGCCAGATTTATCTTTGGTTTTTCAGGTTTTTCAGTTTGAAAACATCTTTAAGTAGATTAGTAATAAAATCACGCATTTGAAGGCCGTGTTCAGCACCCTCTTTAACTCCTACTATTCTCAGATTTTGCCCCCTTGACCTGGCCTCTAAATCTTGACATTTCTCATTCAGTTTATTCGTTAACTCCCAATTCGTATCGTGTTGTTTTTTCAGACCTGTTATCTCTTGGCTCATCTGTTCCATCTCACCCTCCATTTCTTCCATCAATTTTTCCGTGTCTGTTAATTGCTTCAGCAGGGTGTCATGTTTGTTGTTATAATCTCTCCGCATACTTTCCATTTCCTTCGCTGTCCTGGACTCCAAATCTTTAAACTGCTGGTTCAGGGCTACATAAAGCTCTTTTACTTCGCCGCAGCTATTATCAATTTTCTTAGAAAGATTGCCCTCCATAGTGGAGAAGTTATTCTGAATTGTAGAATTCATTTTGGCAAATTGCTTCTGAAGATCTTTAGAATGTCTTTAAGAATATTAGCTCTTACCGTTTCTTCCCAGCTTTTCATTTATTTCTCCTTTGTATCACTTCTCACAGCCATATCGCTTGTAGGTTGTTGAGGTTCCAGCTCATCTTCCAAACCTTCAAATGTGGCTTCAGGGGTGGTTTCAAGCTCATCCAGAGCTTTTTGGAGCTGGAAACTGATTGTAGTCTTCTTGGGTCCTCTCTGACCTCTTCTCTTTCTCATCCAGTTTTTACGATAAGATTGTTTTAAATCCCAAATCCACCAGTACCGTTTGATGGAGTCAGTACCCTTGACTTTCAGCAAACCTGATAAGAATTTTTAACTCGATCCTGGCATGGGAGTCGACTTTAAACATGATTTGTCTGGAGGAGAGCTCAGTGCAGCTGCCTTCACTGCTTCATAGCAGCCACCGGAAGTAATGTACCCGTTATTCTTGAACGGTGGCCCCTGGTTCTGATAATATCCTAGTTATATAATACAAATTTTAACATAAGGTATTTTATTAAGTAAAGATTAATTTGTCTTCTTTGGGTTTTGGGTTCTGAAGCTTTGTAATTCTGTGCTGTAGCTGAGCTGGGAGATCAGGAAATTGGAGGCATGCATTCAAACTGCATCCAAGCTGCTTCATGTTGTGCCCAAGCAAAAGATATTGACAATGGTGGGAGAGGATGTGTTTTCTGAGAAGCTGCTGGCTTCTGTCATCAGAAGCCTTGAGAGAGGATGTGTTTCCTTTGCAGTTGAACCTCCGTAAACAGGTACTTCTGTGGGTAATTGATACAGATCCTTACATTGTTTAAGAAGGTACTGCAGATGATAGACCTTTAACTAAGTTCCTGTTGTTTGGGGGTTTGTAACTAAACTTTGTGATCGATATAACCATAGCATGAGAAATGTTGTGTTAGTGACAAGAATGCTTTGAATGGGTATACTCTGTGATTGATGTGTAGGACGTCATTGCTCCAACTCAGTATAAACATGTGACTATGTTTCCAAAATACTATAAAAAGATGCTGTATGTGTTTGTTCATTAGAGTGATGGCCCAGGACGGTTAAGTATATGTTGCATATTTGATTTTGTATCCCCTGGCACTCTCGCCGGCTAAATGATCAGTAAAGCTTGTGTTGGTTGATCTAACATTGTGAGTTGACTGTTTTAAGAAATTAACCTTAACAGTTCTAGACTCCCCCAACATGGGGAACATGTTTCCTGCATC
Source organism: Leucoraja erinaceus (assembly GCF_028641065.1). Lineage (NCBI taxonomy): Eukaryota > Metazoa > Chordata > Chondrichthyes > Rajiformes > Rajidae > Leucoraja > Leucoraja erinaceus. The sequence goes on from NW_026576253.1 coordinate 128,707, forward strand.
TACCCATATAACCATATAACAATTACAGCACGGAAACAGGCCATCTCGGCCCTACAAGTCCGTGCCGAACAAATGTTTTTTCCCCCTAGTCCCACCTGCCTGCAATCATACCATAACCCTCCATTCCCTTCTCATCCATATGCCTATCCAATTTATTTTTAAATGATACCAATGAACCTGCCTCCACCACTTCCACTGGAAGCTCATTCCACACCGCTACCACTCTCTGAGTAAAGATGTTCCCCCTCATATTACCCCTAAACTTCTGTCCCTTAATTCTGAAGTCATGTCCTCTTGTTTGAATCTTCCCTATTCTCAAAGGGAAAAGCTTATCCACATCAACTCTGTCTATCCCTCTCATCATTTTAAAGACCTCTATCAGGTCCCCCCTTAACCTTCTGCGCTCCAGAGAATAAAGACCTAACTTATTCAAACTATCTCTGTAACTTAGTTGTTGAAACCCAGGCTACATTCTAGTAAATCTCCTCTGTACTCTCTCTATTTTGTTGACATCCTTCCTATAATTGGGCGACCAAAATTGTACACCATACTCCAGATTTGGTCTCACCAATGCCTTGTACAATTTTAACATTACATCCCAGCTTCTATACTCCATGCTCTGATTTATAAAGGCTAGCATACCAAAAGCTTTCTTTACCACCCTATCTGTATGAGATTCCACCTTCAAGGAACTATGCATGGTTATACCCAGATCCCTCTGTTCAACTGTATTCTTCAATTCCCTACCATTTACCATGTACGTCCTATTTTGATTTGTTCTGCCAAGGTGTAGCACCTCACATTTATCAGCATTACCCTGTTGAATCCCTCACTAATTTTATACAATTCTATAAGATACCCGCTCATCCTTCTGAATTCCAGTGAATACAAACCCAATCGACCCATTCTTTCAAAATATGTCAGTCCCACCATCATCATCATTTCCTGAGAAGGTTGGCATTTTCTTTCATTATTGATAACACAACATGAATTCTGCAGAATTCCGAAGAACACAGTCAGGTCAGGAAAAACTTGCTTTATTTGTTAGGCAAGGCACAAATGCGTCAAGACTTTCTTTAAAAAAAAAAAACACTTTAAAATGCTTTTAAGTTTTTGGGCCAGTGGCAGCCAGCTGGTACTGTGAGCAGTCGGCTGTGTGCAGCTTGGCTCACTTTTGCATTTTCACTTGGGTACAGTATGAATGAGAAGATGCTGGTACTGTTGCTTGTCTGCTCCTTGACAGGGCCAAGGAGGGCTTATATTAGGAACACTTCTCCATCCATTTCCCACCATGGATGGCTGACCTGCTGAGTTCTACCGGCACTTTGGAGGGGAATGGCTAGGCAATGTGTCGGGTCTGGACCTTTCTATGGACTAATGGAGTCGGTGGGGGATGCTGGAAAAAAGAGTTGGGGTTGGGACAGACTCCAGGATTTCATTTTGATGAGGGGAGAGTCTCCTCAAAGTGGAGAATTCTGTGTTCATGTCATTGGGCTGTAAGCTATGAGGTGCTGTTCCTCCAGTTTGTGTGTCACCTCACTCTGCCAATGGAGGAGGCCCAGGACAGAAAGACCAGTGTGGGAAGGGGAGTTAAAATGGTTGGCAACCGGGAGATCCAGCAGGCCTTGGCGGACCGAGCGCAAGTGTAGGGTGAAATGCACGCCTAGTCTAGACACAAGGAACTGCAGATGCTGGTTTACAAAAAGAGACACAATCTCCTGGAGTAACTTGCACCTCTGGAGAGCAAGGACAGGCAACATTCTAGGACAGGACCCTTCTTCAGACTGCTTGGTGTGGGGGGGTGGAGAAGGTAGGAAAGGAGGTGGGAGTGAGTCAGGACCGTTCTTCAGACTGATTGGAGAGGGTGGGGGAGGAAGATGGAAAAGACAGATGGGGGCTGGACAAAGCCTGGCAAGCGATAGATGGATACAAAATGCTGGAGTAACTCAGCGGGACAGGCAGCATCACTAGAGAGAAGGAATGGGTGATGATTCAGGTTGAGACCCTTTGTCAGATGTGATAGGTGGATACAGGTGAGGGAGACACAAGAAACAGCAGATGCTGGAATCTTGCACGGAACACAATTTAGTTAGATGCACTGAATCTCTTGCCCAGACTAGGGGAATTGAAGACCAGAAGATATAGGTTCAAGGTGAAGGGGAAAAGAGTTAACAGGAATCTGAGGGGTTACCTTTCAACAGAGAGTGGTTGGTGTATGAAACAAGCTGTCGGAGCGGGTAGTTGAGGCTGGGACTATCCCAATGTTTAAGAAACAGTTATAGACAGGTACATAGATAGGCCAAGTTTGGAGAGAAATGGACCAAATGCAGGCAGGTGGGACTAGTGTAGCCGGGACATGTTGGTTGGTGTGGGCAAGTTGGGCCGAAGGTCCTGTTTCCACACTGTATCACTCTATGACTCTAACATGAAGTGCTGCAGTAACTCAGCAGGTCAGGCAGCATCTGTGGAGAACATGGATAGGTGACATTTCACACAGTGCTGGAGTAACTCAGAGGGTCAGGCAGCATCTGTGGAGAACATGGATAGGTGACGTTTCACAGAGTGCTGGAGTAACTTAGCGGGTCAGGCAGCATCTGTGGAGAACATGGATAGGTGACGTTTCAAAGAGTGCTGGAGTAACTCAGCTGGTCAGGCAGCATTTGTGGAGAACATGGATAGGTGACATTTCGGGTCAGGACCCTTCTTCAGACTGACACTATGTTAACAGATGAGGGGGTGATCGGCAGATGAGTGAAGTAAGTGACAGAGGCGAGGGAAAATAAGGAGATAAAAGGATGTGAGATAAGGAGAGAGGAATGTATATGTGCAGCTTTAAGGGACATTGGTCAGGTAGCATTTGGAGTATTGCATACAGTTCTGGTCACTCCATTACAGGACTGATGTGGAGGCTTTGGGGAAGGTGCAGCGATGGTTAACCAGAATGGTTTAAAAACAAGGAACTGCAGATGCTGATTTACAAAAAAGGACACAAAATGCTGGAGTAACTCAGCGGGACAGGCAGCATCTCTGGAGAGAAGGACTGGGTGACATTTCGGGTCGAGACTGAGGAGGGTCTCGACCAGAAACGTTACCCATTCCTTCCAGCATTTTGTGTTTACCTAAACAGTACCTATCCACGTGGCGGTGGCTGGAGGAGCGGGCAAAGGCCTTGCCCAGAGCGGGCAGGTGAAGGGGCGCTGGCTGGTGTGGACTCACCGGTGCTCCAGCAGGTGGTCAAGGCGGGTGAAGCCCTTACCACAGGACGGGCAGGGGAAGGGACACTCAACGCTGTGGGTACGTCGGTGCTGCCATAGGCCGGACATGCGGGTGAAACCCTTGCCACACTCAGCGCACACAAAGGGTCTCTCTCTGGTGTGTATCCGCTGGTGCTCCCGCAACCCCCGCGAGCTGTCAAACGAATCACCACAGTACTCTACTGCCTTCTGTGGCAGACAATTCCACAGATTCACAACTCTCTGGGTGAAAAAGGTTTTCCCCCATCTCAGTCCTAAATGGTTTACCCCTTATTCTTAAACTGGGGCCCACGGTTCTGGACTCCCATGGTTCTGGATAGGAAAAAGCATACTCGTTTTGTAAACGGTTTTTGGAAGCAGATTTGATTCAGATTTTGCAATATAATTGTCAATAAGGAACAATTCTTTAAGAAATATTTCCCATAAGGCGTATAATTCTTTAATAAACATTGGGGATTGAGCGGGGCCTCACGTGGAATAGCCAAGAGACTCCCTCTAAAATAATAGATTAAAACTGACTTATCATGCAACGGTGAAAGCAACAGGTGTCCTAAACTTTCTGAGGCACAACTTTCATCATTGTTCAACTTCTGTCAAGGAGAAGCTATACTTCACTCTCGTTAGACCTCATTTGGACTACGCAGTTGCAGCATGGGACCCATCCATCGAACGTGTCCAAAGACAGGCAGCTCAATTTGTTACTAACACCTATGAGAGAGAAGTAATGTCACCAAGCTTCTGAATTATCTGGGGCGGAACCCTCTCCAAGACAGACGTGAAGCTCACCGTATGACCTGTTTTTACAAAATGTTAAATGGTCAGCTCGACATGGACTACAAGACCTACACCAAACCCAAACCAATTAGGAGCAGACGAGGGCATTCGATCCATATAACCATGTAACATATAACAATTACAGCACGGAAACAGGCCATCTCGGCCCCACAAGTCCGTGCTGATCCAATTTGTGATCCCAGCTACAAAGACAGATGTGTACAGCAATTCGTTCTTCCCCCGCACAATTAAAGCATGGAATAATCTCCACCCAACTATAGTTACCCAACCATAGTTACCCAACCAGATGCAACTAAATTTAAAGTAGCTCTTTCTTCCCAATAACCCTTTCTGGTTTAATCCCTCCCTTCACCACCTCCAGTTTAAATTCCATTTGGAGGACCAAGAAACAAGAACAAGAAGGTATTATGTAGCAATGTTACATTTCGAGATTTGAAAAAAACAATTCTGCAATTTATCCCATCAGATAAAGCATAAAAAGTTTAATTTGACACCTAATTCACTTTCATATCTTCAGTATTAAAAAAGTTATGGCCATTTTCATAGCATCGTGTTCCCTATTGCTTTTCCATTGACTTAACACAAAAGCTGTGATCAAGGACAGTCAAAAGCCCATAACTTTCTTAAACATTAAGAGAACTGAATGAAATTTTCAGTTATTATAGATTGAAGCATTCTGAAACAAATATGAAACAATCTTACTTGGATGACCTGAAATTAAAGCATATAATTAGTTAGTTACCCAATTGTAACTAATTATAAAATTCAATTACTAGATCTAAACATCTATCCATTACTTAAGAAAAGATTTAACATTTTTAAATCTCTCTCTCTCCCCCGCAGGGATATAGATAGGGGAAAACAATAGTGGGGGAGAGAGGAGTGATAGTAGAGTATAAACCGATAGATTGTTTGGAGGGAGATCTGGAGATAGATAAGGGGAGGGATAGATAGTATTGAAAGATTTTTGGATCTAACCTGTTCTTTATACATCTGTTTTTTTATTATATCTCTAATTTGATCTAATAGTGTTTAATTTAGTGTTATATATTTTTGTGCGCGTGAGAGATGTATATACAATATCGACGGTTTTTTATGTATAGATGGAGAGAGAGAAAATGGATAGATTTTTACATATGTTACGTAGGGAGAGATAATTGTATATAGTCTTAAATTGAAAAATGATTTTTGGAGTGATATATGTATATCTATAAAAGTTTGATAGATGTCTCTAAGGTATTAGGGTGAGGATACTTTAACTAGTTTTTTGTTG
>NW_026576254.1:0-107500 GCF_028641065.1 Leucoraja erinaceus
CAATGATATTTGGGGAACGGTTTGTGACGATGATTGGGATATCAAAGATGCGAATGTCGTTTGCCGACAAGTTGGATGCCCGTTGGCCAACGCTGCACAAGAGGGTGGCAGTTTTGTGGCAGGCAGTGGGAAGATCTGGATGGACCAGGTTGCCTGCAATGGTTCCGAAATGTTCTTGTCGGCCTGTTCCTTCTCAGGATGGGAGGTTCACGATTGCACGCACGCCGAAGATGTTGGCGTTACCTGTGATGGAGGTATGGAGCTAATAGTCATGGCGCCATAGAGGTGCATAACAATGGAGCCATGGAGTCATAGTCGTAGAATAGTTAGAGAGCCACAGCGCCGTAGCAACACCGTTGTAAAGTCATAAGGTTCATAGTCACAGATCTATAGAGATAGAGACGTATAGCCATAGTCACAGAGACTTAGTGTCAAAGAGTCATAGAGACTTTGAGTCAAAGAGACATAGAGACATAGGGACATAGAGACATAGAGCCATGGAGCAATAGATACATAGTAATAACCATAGTCATAGACAGAGAGACACAAAGTCATGCTCATACAGCCATAGCCATAGTCATAATCATAGAGTTACAGAATTATATTCAGAGAGACATAGAGACACAGAGACACAGAGACATAGAGACATAGAGACATAGAGACACAGAGAAACAGAGGCACAAAGACACAGAGACACAGAGACACAGAGAAACAGAGACACAGAGACACAGAGGCACAGAGGCACAGAGACACAGAGGCACAGAGACAGAGACATAGAGTCATAGTCATAGAGACGTTGAGACACAGAGACACAGATACATAGAGACATATAGACATAGAGACACAGAGACACAGAGACATAGAGACATATAGACATAGAGACACAGAGAAACAGAGACACAGAGACACAGAGGCACAGAGACATAGAGATAGAGAGACACAGATACATAGAGACAGAGACATAGAGTCATAGTCATAGAGACGTTGAGACACAGAGACCAGAGACATAGAGACACAGATACATAGAGACACAGATACACAGATTCATAGAAACAGAGTTATAATCAGAGTGATAGAGACACAGAGACAAAGAGATACGGGACAACGTCACATTCACTGTCACAGAGTCAAAAAGTCACAGTCAGAGAGTCACAGAGACATAGAGACACAGAGTCAAAGGGTCACAGAACCACAGTCACAGTCACAATCACAGATACACAGAGACACAGAGACAGAGCCACAGTCACAGTCACAGAGCCACAGTCACAGAGACAGAGCCACAGTCACAACCACATTCACTGAATCAGTCACAGAGCCACAGTCACGGAGCCACAGTCACAGAGCCACAGTCACAGAGCCACAGTCACAGAGCCACAGTCACAGAGCCACAGTCACAGTCACAGAGCCACAGTCACAGAGTCACAGTCACAGAGTCACAGATACACCGTCACAGATACACATTCACAGAGTTACATTCACAGAATCATTCATAATCAGCCATAGAGTCAGTCATAGTCATGGTCTCAGACCCATAGTCACAGGTACACATAGAATCACATTCACAGTGTCACAGAGTCACAGTCACTGAATCACAGTCACAGAGCCATTGTCACAGAGCCACAGTCACAGAGCCACAGTCACAGAGCCACAGTCACAGAGCCACAGTCACAGAGCCACAGTCACAGAGCCACAGTCACAGAGCCACAGTCACAGAGCCACATTCACAGAGCCACAGTCACAAAGCAAAAATCATAAGTTCCAAGTCATATATCATATTCATAGCCGTACTGTCATGTATTCCTTGGATCACGAACACCAGTTCTCATAGCATAATTAAGCGATTTGGCCCATCATGGCTGTACTATAATTATATTTCAACCACATTCCCCTGCCATCGCCTCATAACCACTGACACCCTTACTAATCAAATATCTGTCAAACGCTGCCTTAAATATATCCATTTTCTTGACATCCACAGCCTTCTGTGGCAATGAATTCCACAGATTCACCTCTCTCCGACAAAATACATTCCTTCTTATCTCCTTTCTTAAGATACATCATTTTATTCTGAGTCTATGACTTCTGGTCATAGACTCTCCCACCGGTGAAAACATCCTCTCCACATTCGCTCTATCCAGGCCTTTCACTATTCGGTAAATTTCAATGAGGTAACCACTCATCCTTCTAAACTCCAGCTAATACAGGTCTAGTGCTTTCAAATGTCCAACATATTTTAATCCACTTAACCATTTCCTGGGATCCCTGAAAGCCTTACAAATCAAGAATCTATCAATCTCCGTTTTAAAACTATACACAAACAGTCAACTGTGGTAAGGAATTCTACAGATTCATACCTTTCTGAACAAAGGAATTGCCCCTCATCTTTTTTTTTAAGGAACGTACTTTTATTCTGTAAAATTGGTAAAACTACACTCAAACTAAAAGCAATCCTCAAGGAGTAATCCATACATTTAATTCCAGATGTGGCCGTGAGATTGGTGGACGGAAGTAAATGCTCTGGAAGAGTGGAAATCCTCCACAATGATATTTGGGGAACGGTTTGTGACGATGATTGGGATATCAAAGATGCGAATGTCGTTTGCCGACAAGTTGGATGCCCGTCGGCCAACACTGCACCAGTGGGTGGCAGTTTTGTGGCAGGCAGTGGGAAGATCTGGATGGACCAGGTTGCCTGCAATGGTTCCGAAATGTTCTTGTCTGCCTGTTCCTTCTCCGGATGGGAGGTTCACGATTGCACGCACGCCGAAGATGTTGGCGTTACCTGTGATGGAGGTATGGAGCTAATAGTCATGGCGCCATAGAGGCGCATAACAATGGAGCCATGGAGTCTTAGTCGTAGAGTAATTGTGCAAGAATAGTTAGAGAGCCACAGCGCCGTAGCAACACCGTCGTAAAGTCATAACGTTCATAGTCACAGATCTATGGAGATAGAGACGTATAGCCATAGTCACAGAGACTTAGTGTCAAAGAGACATATAGACTTTGAGTCAAAGAGACATAGGGACATAGGGACATAGAGGCATAAAGCCATGGAGCAGTAGAGACATAGTAATAACCATAGTCATAGACAGAGAGACACAAAGTCATGGTCATACAGCCATAGCCATAGTCATAATCATAAAGTTACATAATTATATTCAGAGAGACATAGAGACACAGAGACACAGATACATAGAGACATATAGACAAATAGACATAGAGACACAGAGAAACAGAGCCGCAGTCAGAGAGCCACAGTCAGAGAGCCACAGTCAGAGAGCCACAGTCAAAGAGCCACAGTCACAGAGCTACAGTCACAGAGCCCCAGTCACGGAGCCACAGTCACAGAGCCACAGTCACACAGCCACAGTCACAGAGCCACAGACACAGAGCCACAGAGCCACAGTACCTGCCTTCTCTCCATATCCCCTGATCCCCTTAGCCCAAGGGCCACATCTAGACACAAATATAGCCAATAGACTGGCCTCAACTACAGATCTGTAGCAGACAGAGTTCCAGAGATCACTCTCTGAAAAGTAGAGACACAGAGACAAAGAGATACGGGACAACGTCACATTCACTGTCACCGTGTCAAAGAATCACAGTCAAAGAGTCACAGAGACATAGAGACACAGAGTCAAAGGGTCACAGAACCACAGTCACAGTCACAATCACAGATACACAGAGACACAGAGACAGAGCCACAGTCACAGTCACAGAGCCACAGTCCCAGATACACCGTCACAGATACACATTCACAGAGCTACATTCACAGAATCATACACAATCAGCCATAGAGTCAGTCATAGCCATGGTCTCAGACCCATGGTCACAGGTACACAGAGAAACACATTCACAGCGTCACAGCCACACAGTCACTGAATCAGTCACAGAGCCATATGTCACAATAATGCCCTTCACAGAGCCACAGTCACAGTATTAAACTGTACACAGACTCCAGGTCACAGGAGCTCACAGTCACAGAGCCACACAGTCACCACAGTCACAGAGCCACAGTCACAGAGCCACAGTCACAGAGCCACAGTCAGCCACAGTCACAGAACCACAGTCACAGATACACAGTCACAGAGGCACAGTCACAGAGCCACAGTCACAGCGCCACAGTCACAGACCCACATTCACAGAGCCACAGACACAGAGCCACAGTCACAGAGAGCCACAGTCACAGAGCCACATTCACAGAGCCACAGTCACAGAGCCACAGTCACAGAGTCACATAAGAGCCACAGTCACAAAGTTAATCATATGTTCCAAGTCATAGTATCATATTCATAGCCGTACAGTCATGTATTCCTTGGATCACGAACATCAGTTCTCATAGCATAATTAAGCGATTTGGCCCATCATTGCTGTACTATAATTATATTTCAACCCCATTCCCCTGCCATCGCCTCATAACCTCTGACACCCTTACTGATCAAATATCTGTCAAACGCTGCCTTAAATATATCCATTTTCTTGACATCCACAGCCTTCTGTGGCAATGAATTCCACAGATTCACCTCTCTCTGACAAAATACATTCCTTCTCATCTCCTTTCTTAAGATACATCTTTTTATTCTGAGTCTATGGATTCTGGTCATAGACTCTCCCACCGGTGAAAACATCCTCTCCACATTCGCTCTATCCAGGCCTTTCACTATTCGGTAAGTTTCAATGAGGTACCCACTCATCCTTCTAAACTCCAGCTAATACAGGTCTAATGCTTTCAAATGTTCAACATATTTTAACCCACTTAACCATTTCCTGGGATCCCTGAAACCCTTACAAATCAAGAATCTATCAATCTCCGCTTTAAAACTATACACTGAACTGGCCTCCACAGTCAACTGTGGTAAGGAATTCTACAGATTCATACCTTTCTGAACAAAGGAATTCCCCCTCGTCTCCTTTTTTTTTTAAAGGAACGTACTTTTATTCTGTAAAATTGGTAAAACTACACTCAAACTAAAAGCAATCCTCAAGGAGTTATCCATACATTTAATTCCAGGTGTGGACGTGAGATTGGTGGACGGAAGTAAATGCTCTGGAAGAGTGGAAATCCTCCACAATGATATTTGGGGAACGGTTTGTGACGATGATTGGGATATCAAAGATGCGAATGTCGTTTGCCGACAAGTTGGATGCCCGTCGGCCAACACTGCACAAGTGGGTGGCAGTTTTGTGGCAGGCAGTGGGAAGATCTGGATGGACCAGGTTGCCTGCAATGGTTCCGAAATGTTCTTGTCGGCCTGTTCCTTCTCAGGATGGGAGGTTCACGATTGCACGCACGCCGAAGATGTTGGCGTTACCTGTGATGGAGGTATGGAGCTAATAGTCATGGCGCCATAGAGGCGCATAACAATGGAGCCATGGAGTCATAGTCGTAGAGTAATTGTGCAAGAATAGTTAGAGAGCCACAGCGCCGTAGCAACACCGTCGTAAAGTCATAACGTTCATAGTCACAGATCTATGGAGATAGAGACGTATAGCCATAGTCACAGAGACTTAGTGTCAAAGAGTCATAGAGACTTTGAGTCAAAGAGACATAGGGACATAGAGGCATAGAGGCATAGAGGCATGGAGCAATAGATACATAGTAATAACCATAGTCATAGACAGAGAGACACAAAGTCATGGTCATACAGCCATAGCCATAGTCATAATCATAGAGTTACAGAATTATATTCAGAGAGACATAGAGACACAGAGACACAGATACATAGAGACATATAGACATATAGACATAGAGACACAGAGAAACAGAGACACAGAGACACAGAGACACAGAGGCACAGAGACACAGAGACACAGAGAGAGACACAGATACATAGAGACAGAGACATAGAGTCATAGTCATAGAGACAGATACATAGAGACATATAGACATAGAGACACAGAGACACAGATACATAGAGACATATAGACATAGAGACACAGAGACACAGATACATAGAGACATATAGATACATGATATATCAGAGACACAGAGACAACAGATCATAGATCGCATATAGACATCTGAGACACAGAGACACAGAAATATGTCATACGCTGACATAAATAGACATAGAGACATCCAGAGACATTCTGAGACACAGAGACACAGATTCACCTCACAGAGACAAAATACATTCCTTCTTATCTCACAGATTCATAGATACAGAGTTATTCTGAGTCATAGTGACTAGAGACATAGACACAGAGACCGGTGAGAACATACTCTCCACATTCGCATTCCAGACCTTTCACTAATCGGTAAAACAGAGTTCAATGAGGTGAAGAGTCACAGAGACATAGAGAAACACCACGTCTACATACAGGTCACAGTGCTCAAAAAACCAAGTCATAGATCACAGAGACACTTACACGAGACACAGGGTCACAGAACCACAGTCATAATCACAGATACACAGAGACACAGAGACAGATAACAGTCACAGCGTCATGGCGACACAGAGATACAGGGACATAGAGATATAGAAATATAGAGATATACTCATAATCATAGACTCAAGTAGTCACAGCGACATAGGGGCACGGAGACATGGAGACATCGAGACATAGGGATAGTCATAGTAATAGAGTGGTAGAGAAATAGAGATAATGAGTCATACATTCATAGAGACAGCCATAGAGCTATAGTCATAGTCAAAGGCATAGAGACATAGTCATAGTTAGAGAGTCTTGTTGCCGTGGAAGCACAGTCATAGAGTCATAATGGTCATCTTCATAGAGCTATGGAAATTGTGCCGTATAGCCATATCGCCATAGACATTGAGCCTTAGTGTTAGAGAGTCATAGTGTTTGAGTCATAGAGGCATTGAGCCACAGAGGCATAGTCATAGGTTACCCGGACGTGGGGTCGACGGACAAGAATCCAAAGCAAAGAAGTGGAAGTCAAATAACCGAATGGAAACGAAACCGAAACGCCAAATAGCCGAATGGAAACGAAGGGTGAGACGGCTAAATGCAAACTAACCGAAAGGCCGGGACGCCTAAAAGCCAACTAACGAAAAGGCTGCGTCGCCTAAAAGCAAACTGACCGAATGGCTACATTGACGAAACACCAACTAATCCGAAAGACGGCGTCGCCTACAAGCCAACGGAACGAATGCCGCTCAACAGAAAAGTGAAATAACGGGCATGACGTTAACGGTGGGCGGGATCTGTCTGCAATTGGTCCAGAATCCTGCGTCTCTCAGATTCAGATTCATAGTAATTGTCATTGTCATAGACAGAGATACACACAACGTTATGGTCATACAGCCATCTCCATTGAATCATAGACATACATAATTATATTCAGAGAGAGACATAGAGACACAGATACACAGATACATAGAGACATATAGACATATAGACATAGAGACACAGTTTAGTCAGAGACACAGAGACCGAGAGACCAGAAGGGACTGTTCCTCGACCTAGACTGTCACAGGGCAACGGAGAGACCTGTAGCGCCTCCCGGATGGTAGGAGGGTAAACAGTCCATGGCGTAGTCATAGGGATGAGAGCAGTCCATAGATGCTGAGAGACCTCCGCAGACAGCAGATACTTACAGATCAATTCATAGAGACCCGGATACGTTGAGACAGATTTTCACCAGAGTCTGCAGAGCCATAGAGACACACACAGAGCAGAGCCATACCATACTGTGATGCAGTTGGTACATGCTCTCGATGGTGCAGCGGTAGAGACACCAGATCTGAGGAGACACATGGTCATAGAAACAGTCTCCTCAGGAAGAAGAGACGCTGAGAGACTTCTTGATCAGAGAGACAGGTATTACGGGACAAAGAGACATCATCACCGATGTCAACTCCCACAGTCACTGAGAGTCACAGACACGTTCCACCACAGAGACACAGAGTCAATGGGGGTCACAGCGTGCCATAGTCTGGACTTCCTCCTACAATGAGCTCCTTGGTCTTCTTGGAGTTACAGGGCCAGGTTGTTGTCAGCGCACCATGCTGCTATAGACTGAGACCTCCTCCCTGTAGGCCAGCTCATCGTTGTTGCTGATGAGGCCAATCACCGTAGTATCATCTGCATATAGAGATATGGTGTTAGTACCATGTACTCGTGTGCAGTCACAGGTGACATAGGGAGTACGGAGACATGCTCAGACATCGAGACCTATGGATAGTCATAGTAATAGAGGGTGAGAAATAGAGATAATGAGTCATACATTCATAGAGACAGCCATAGAGCTATAGGCATCGTCAAAGGCATAGAGACATAGTCATAGTAAGAGAGTCTTGTTGCCGTGGAAGCACAGTCATAGAGTCATAATGGTCATCTTCATAGAGCTATGGAAATTGTGCCGTATAGCCATATCGCCATAGACATTGAGCCTTAGGGTTAGAGAGTCATAGTGTTTGAGTCATAGAGGCATTGAGCCCCAGAGGCATAATCATAGGGTACCCGGACGTGGGGTCGACGGACAAGAGTCCAAAGCAAAGAAGTGGAAGTCAAATAACCGAATGGAAACGAAACCGAAACGCCAAATAGCCGAATGGAAACGAAGGGTGAGACGGCTAAATGCAAACTAACCGAAAGGCCGGGACGCCTAAAAGCCAACTAACGAAAAGTCTGCGTCGCCTAAAAGCAAACTGACGGAATGGCTACATTGACGAAGCACCAACTAATCCGAAAGACGGCGTCGCCTACAAGCCGACGGAACGAATGCCGCTCAACAGAAAAGTGAACTAAGGGGCATGACGTTAACGGTGGGCGGGATCTGTCTGTAATTGGTCCAGAATCTCGCGTTTCTCTCTTCTCTCTTTCCTCATCTCTTTCCGCCTCCTCTCTCCCCTCTCCCTCTCCCCTTATCTTTCTCTCCCCCCTATCTCTCTCTACTTTTTTATCTCCCCTTTTCTCTCCCTGCCCCCTCTCTCTCCCTTCGCTCGCTCGATTCGCTCCCTCCCTTCCATTATCTCTGCCCTTCTCTCTTCCCCCTCTAATTTCCCTTCTCTCTCTTCCTATCTCCCCCTCCTCTCCCCCTCTATCAATTATCTCTCTCCTTCTCTGTATCTTCCCTCTTCTCCCTCTCACCCGTCTCCCCCCTCTCTCCACTCCCCCCTCTCTCTCCCTTCACTCCATCCCTTATATTTCTCTCCCCTTCTCTCTTTCTCTCCGCTGTCCTCTCTCTCCCTTCTCTCTCTCACTTCTCTCTCCCCCCTCCCCTCTCTCACCCACTTATGTAGAGCGGCTATGGAAGTTGGGAAACTGGCACTAACAGCAAAGATAGACACAACATGCTGAAATGACTCAGTGGGACAGGCAGCATCGCTGGAGAGAAGGAATGAGTGGCGTTTCTGGTCGAAACTCTTCTGAACCAGGCTTCAGTTCTGAAGAATAGTCTGGACACGAAATATCACCCATTCATACGATCCAGTGATGCTGCGTGTGCCGCTGAGTTACTCTTTTGTTAAAACAGTTTACAGATGCTGGTGTATTGAGCGTGGAAGCTTGTGTGGTGTGCGTTCCGCATTTACTATGCCCCGGGCCGTCTGTACCCCCCCCCCCCCGCCGATCCCCGGACCCTGACACCCACACCGGGTGATTCACCCCCTCCCCGGCCGCGGGGACAGACAGGGCATAAATCGCATTTTAAACATAGAGGGGGCGCACACACATTCACACGAATGACAAGGGTGCATGACAACGAACCATTTTTATCTCCGAACACTCCCCCCCCCCCCCCCCCCCCCCACCTTGACAACAATAAGCACATTTTATCATTACCATCGGGTTGCTTGCGGAACGCACACAAGCTCCCACGCACAAAATACCAGATACATTGTTTTAACCGAACATGGACAAAGAAAACTGGAGTAACACATTGGGACATGCAGCATAACTGAAGAAAATGGGTGACGTTTCGTGTCAAGACCATTCTTCAGACCTGAAGACTTCCGCATAAGTGGGGTAGAGAGAGGAGAGGGAGAGTGGGGGGAGAAATGGGGAAATAAAGAGAGAAGGGGAGAGAAAGAGAGAGGGGAGAAGGGGGAGAGAGAGGGTGTAGCGAGAGTGGGGAGGGGAGAGAAAGGGGAGAGAGAAGGGGGGGTGGGAGAGAGAGAGGGGGTAGAGTGAGAATGGGGAAGAGAAAAGAGGGGAGAGAGAGAAGAGGGTCGACAAAAAAGAGGGGAGAGAGGAAATGGAGAGAGAGGACGTGGTGAGAGAGCAGGAGAGAGAGAGAGGGGAGAGAAGGGAGAAAGACGGGGAGAGATAGGGGAGGGGAGAGAGAGAAGGGGAGAGAGAGAAGGGAGAGAGAGGGAAGAAGAGAGAGATAAGGGGAGACGGGAGAGTGGGTAACATTTTACCACACACGCCATAGGTGACTGGGCAATCTGAACCCAAGCACCATGTTGTAAGCGGCCGAAGTTGTGCATCCCTCTGGACAGCCCCACTCTCCCACAGCCACCAGCCGCGGGCTGTGGGTCGGGTGAAGCGGAGGTGTGGGACAACGTTCATCCCTCCACAGTGATGTGTTAGACGCGGGGGTCTGGACCAATCGCTGACAAGTCCCGGCCCCAGGCAACGTCATGCCCGTTGTTTGACTTTTCTGTTGAGCGGCGTTCGTTCCGTTGGCTTGTAGGTGACGCCGTCTTTCGGATTAGTCGGTGTTTCGTCAAAGCAGCCAATCGATGACTTTGCTTTTAGGTGATGCAGCCTTTCACTTAGTGTGCATTTAAACATCCCAACCTTTTGCTTAGTTGGCGTTTCGGCTTCGTTTCCATTCGGAAATATTGGCCTTTCGGCTTCGTTTCCATTCATGTATTTGCCATCCACTTATTTGCTTCGGCTTCACGTCCGTCGGCGACACGTCTGCACACGGAGTCGTGGAGTCATAGACATAGAGTCATAGTCGTAGAGCCATCGTCATATAGTCATGGAGTGATAGAGTCATGCAGTTAAAGTCATGGAGTCATGGAGTCATGTAGGCATAGTCATAGACTCAGTCATGGAGTCATAGTCACAGAGTCATAGTCATAGTCATAGAGTGATACAGACATAGAGACACAAAACATAAAGTCATAGACAAGACTCAAGAAGTCAAGTCAAGAGAGTTTTATTCCCCTTTGACTCAGATAGGACAATGACATTTTTGTTTGCTGCAGTACAACAGAATGTGTAAACATAATACAGAACAGGAGATAAATGTTCAGTGTGTCTACATGCCATAGACCACATATATACACAATAATTAAACTGATAAATTGCAATAGGCTGTTATTGGTCAGAGTTGATTTGATGTTGTGTTTAATAGCCTGATGGCTGAGGGGAGGTTTCTGTTCCTGAACCTGGATGTTCCAGATTTCAAGCTCCTGTACGTTCTTCCCGATGGCCAACGGAGAAGCGAGTGTGTGACCAGGATGGTGTGGGTCTTTAATGATGTTGGCAGCCTTTTTGAGGCAGCGACAGCGATAGATTCCTTCGATGGTGGGGAGGTCAGAGCCGATGTTGGACTGGGCAGTGGTCACAACGTTTTGCTCTCTTTTCCGCTCCTGGACGTTCAAGTTGCCGAACCAAGTCACGAAGCAACCAGTCAGGATGCTCTCTACTGTGCACACGTAGAAGTTCGAGACAGTCCTCTTTCACATACCGACTCTCCATAACCTTCTCAGGAAGTAGAGGCGCCTTATTTATAATCGCATCATTGTGCTAGGCCGAGCAAAGATCTTCGGAAAAATGCACTACCAGAAATTTGAAGTTCTCTCAACCGTTGAAATAAAAGGGATTACGGGTCCCTATCCTACCCCTTCCAAAGTCCACAAACATTTCCTTGGTTTTGCTGGTGTTGAAATCCAGGTTGTTGTGCTGGCACCATTTGTTCAATCACTTCAATTCTATACTCTGACTCATCACCATCAGTGATTCGTCCCACAACAGTGGTGTCGTCAGCGAACTTGACGATGGAGTTCGCACTATGTCCGGCTACGCAGAAATGAGTACAGAGTGAGTACAGCAGGGGGATAAACACGCAGCCTTGAGGTGCTCCCGTGCAGATTGTTATCGTGGCTGACACGTTTCCACCAGTACGGACAAACTGTGATCTGTGGATGATGAAGTCGAGGATCTAATTGCAGAGGGATGCGCAGTGACCCAGATGTGAGAGCATGGTACCCAGATTGGAGGGGATTGAATCAAATGCCGAGTTGTAGTCAATGAATAACAGCCGGCCATGTATTGTTGTCCAAGTGGCCCACAGCGGCGTGGAGATTCAGTGAGATCACAACCACCGTTGCCCTGTTGTAGAGGTAAGGAAACTGCAGTGGGTCGAGGGTCTTGTCGAGGTAGTAGTTGATATGCGTATTAGTCAACCTCTCGAGCACTTCCTCACCACAGACGTTAGTGCCACTGGTCGATAGCCATTCAGGCACGTCACCTTGTTCTTCTTGACACCGGTATTATTGATGCCCTATTAAAGCAGGTGGGAACCTCAGACCTCTGAATTGAGAGGTTGAAAATGTCCGTTAAGAACTCCAGCCAGTTGGTCCGCACATGTTTTCAGAACACGACCGGGTATACCATCAGGTCCAGGTGCTTTTCGGGGGTTCAGACTCTTGAAGGATATTCTAACGTCGGCCTCTGTGACTGTGACTGAAATACCATCACAGCGAATGGGGGCTTGGCCAAGCACATCAGTGTTCGCCCTATCAAAGCGTGTGCGAAACGCATTATGCCTGTCAGGGAGTGATGCGCTGCTGACATTTGAGCTGCCTCCTGATTACGTCTTGTAGAAGCTGATGGCATTCAAGCCCCGCCACAGCTGCCGCACATCTGTCTCATCCTCAAGCTTGGAGCAGAAATCCCTCTTGGCCTTGATGATGGCCTTACAAAGGTCGCATCTGGACTTCTTGTAGACTTCTGTATCATCAGACCTGAATGCCCGGGATCTCGTCTTCAGAAGAATGCGAATCTTATCGCTCATCCAAGGCTTCTGGTTAGGAAACACTCGGGAAGTTTTTGTTAGGAAGGAGGCCTCCTCTCATTTCTTTATGAATTATGTAAACACTGTGGTGCATTCATTCAGGTCGGTTGCCGAGTCTCTGAACATTGCCCATTCTACAGACTCCAAGCTGTCCTGGAGTTGTTCCTCTGACCGCCCCCTCCCCTTCCACCACAGCACGTCCCCCCCCGCCCCACCACCACCACCGCCGACCAGCTCTGTACAGTCCTCACCTCTGGGGTGCTCTTTTCAATTGCTCCCTGTAGGCTGGAAGAAGAAGTCGGATTTTCGGTGGTGGTCAGAATGGGAAGGCTGCGGTTTATAACGTGTCATCGTTCCTCTCTCCCTTATATCTCTCTCCTTTCTCTCTCTTCCCCCTCTCTCTCTCTCTCCCCATTCTCTATATCTCCTCATTCTCGCTCTCCCCATTATCTCTTAATCTCCTCTATCTCTCTCTCTCTCTATTTCATTTCTCTCACCCTTCTCTCTCTCTCTCTCTCTTCCGCTTCTCTCTCGCCCTTCTCTCTCTCGCTCCCTTCTCGCCTCCACTTCTCTCACACCCTCTCTATTCCTCTTATCTTTCACTCTCCTCTCTCGCGCCCTTATCTCTCTCCCTTCTCTCTCCCCTTCCCTTCCTCTCTCAACCTTCTCTCACTTTATGTCCCTTCTCTCTCTCTCCTCTCATTCTCCCTCTCTCTCTCTCTCTCTCTCTCTCCCTTCTCTCTCTCCCTCTCTCTCTCTCTCTCTCTCTCTCTCTCTCTCTTTCTCTCTTTCCCCTCTCTCCCCATTCTCTCTCTATTCTCTCTCTCTATCAGTTCTCAATCTCTTCTTGTTTCTCTCCTCTCCTCCCTCTCCTCTCTCCCCACTCTCTCACTCCCCATTCTCTATATCTCCCCATTCTCTCTCCCCTATTCACACTGTCTCCATTATCTCTCTCCTCTCCTCTCTCTGTCTCCCTTCTCTCTCGCTCCCTTATCGCGCCCCCTTCTCTCTCTCTCTCTCTCTCTCTTTCTCTCTCTCTCTCTCTCTCTCTCTCTCTCCCTCTCTCTCTCTCTCCATCTCTCTCTGTCTCTCTCTCTCTCTCTCTCTCTCTCTCTCTCTCTCTCTCTTCTCTCTCTCTCTCTCTCTCTCTCTCTCTCTTCTTTCTCTCTCTCTCTCTCTCTCTCTCCCTCTCTCTGCTTCTCCATTCTCTCTCTCCCTCCTCGTTCTCTCTCTCTCCCAATTCTCTCTCTGTCTCCATCTCTCTCTCCCCATTATCTATCTCCACATTCTATCTCTCTCCCCATTCTCTCTCCCATTAGCTCTCTCCACGTTCTCTCCTTCTCGCTCTCCTTTCCTTTCTCTCTCTCTCACCTCTCTCTCTCCCTTCTCTCTCTTCCCACTGCTCTCTCTCTCCCTTCTCTCTCTCTCCCTTCTCACTTTCTCTCCCTTTAAAAAACTTTATTGTCATGATAAAAAATGCATTGTTATATTGCCAGTATAAAACATGAGATACCTATGTAAAACGCATTAGTATAAAAACAAGTATACAGGGCATGGATATATATGTCCTTGTACATAAACTCGCAATAGGCATATAGCCCTTTATTGAATGCTACAAAAGTCCGCGAGCATTGCCACTTTCAAATGAACTTGACTTGACTTGACTTGACTTGACTTCTTGCAGCTGTAAGCAGTACAACAGATTAGCAAGTTTAGCAGTTTAATTTGTTTTTGTGTCAGTTAATGTCAATTAGTGTGCGCGTACATATGTGCATGTTGGTAATTCACCGTGTCTCAGGTTATGGCATGCTGTTACGTATTGTGCCGTATTTCCTTCGCCAGGATAATTCTCAGTTTTTATGAATCATCTAGTTCTTTAAAATGAGGGGTTGCCAGCCTGAGCTTGTCAAATAATGTTTTCCTTGTTTTGTCATCTTCTTTGCATTTTAGTAGGAAGTGCACCTCTGTTTCAACCTCATCTGTCAAAAAGTGGCCGCATACTCTCTAACTGGTGATTGGGGGATCAGTATTGATCTGTGGCCAGTCAGGGTTTTAACTGGATAGGGTTTAACTGAACAGGGGTAGTTAGTCTCAGTACCAACTCTTTCAGGGAACTTTTTTCCTCTCTCCCCTCTTTGTCTTTCCCTCTCTCCCTCCTTCTCTTTTTAAACTCCCCTGTCCCTTCTCTGTATCTGGGGGGCTCCTCTCCGATTTCTCTCTCTGTTTCTCGTCTCCTTCTCCTCTCTCCCTCTCTCCTCTCCTCCCTCTCCTCTCCTCCCCTGTTCTATTCTTCTCCTTCTCCTCTCCTCTCCCCTCTTTCCTCCCCTCTCTCCTCTCTTTTACTCTGGTCTTCTCTCTTATTCTCTCCTCTTCTCTCTCCTCTCCCTCTCCTTCCTCCCCTCCTCTCCCTTCTCTCGCCTTCTTTCTCTCTCTCTCCACCCCCCTCCTCTCTGTTCCTCCTCTTCTTCCCTTTCTCTCTTTCCTCTCCTCTCTCCCCACTCCTCCCCTCCCCTCTTCTTCTTTCTCTTCCTCCCTCTTCCCTCCTCTTCTCCCTCTCTTCTCTCTCTTCCCCTTTCCTCTCCTCCCCTCCTCTCTCTTGCCTCCTCCTTCTCTTCCTCTCAGAGTCCCTCGATCCTCCTTCCTCCCTCTTCCTCTCCCCTCCCCCTCTCCTTCCCCTCCTTCCCCTCCTCTTCCCCCCCCTCTCTTTTCTCTCTCTCCTTCCTTCCCTCTCTCTCTCTTTTCTCTCCTTCCCTCTCTCCTCCTTTCCTTTCTCTCTCTCCTTCCCTCCTCTCCCTCTCTCTCTCTCTCTTCCTCTCTCTCTCTCTCCCCCTCTCTCCTCCTCTCTCTCTCTCGTCCCTCTCCTCTCTCCCCCTCTCCTTCTCTCCCCTCTCCTCCGAGTTCTCTCTTTCTCTCTCTCCTTCTCTCCCCTCCCCTCCCCCTCTCTCCTCCCCCCTCTCCTCCGCCCCGTCCTCTCCTCTCCCCTATCCTCCCCTCCTCTCCCTCCCCTCTCTCTCCCTCCCCCCCCCCTCCCCTCTCGCTCCCTTTCTCCTCTCCTCTCCCCCCCTCTCCTCTTCCTCTCCTCTCCTTTCTCTTCTCCCTCCTCCCTCTCTCCCTCCTCTCTCCCTCTCCTCTCCTTCCCCCTCTCCTTCCTTTTCCTTTCCTCTCCTCTCCCTCCTCTCCCTCTCTCCCTCTCTCCTTTTCCCTTCCTTCCCTCCCTCTCCCCTCCTTCCCCCTCTCCCCTCCTTTTCTCCCCCTCTCTTCTCATCTCTCCTCTTTCTTTTCACCCTCTCTCTCCTCTCTCTCTCCTCCCCTCTCCTCCTCCTCTCCCCTCCCTCTCTTCCCTCCCCCCCTCCCTCTCCTTCTCCTTCTTCTCCTCTCCTCTCTCCCTCTCTCCTCTCTCTCTCATCCTTCCTCCACCTCCTCTCTCTCTCTCTCCCCCCCCTCCATTCTCTCTCCTTTTCCTCTCTCTCTTCACTCCTTCCTCTTTTCTCTTTCTCCTCTCCTCTCTCTTCCTTCCTCCTCTTCCCTCTTCTCCCTCTCCCTCTCTTCCACTCCTCCCCTCTCCTCTCCCCTCGCTCCTCCTCTCCTCTTCTCTCCTCTCCCTTCCTCTCTCCCTCCTCTCCCCTTCCCTTCTCTCTCTTCTCTCTCTCTCTCTTCCCTCTTCCTCTCTCCCCTCTCCTCCTTCTTTCTCCCTCTCTTCTCCTTCCCTCCCTCTCCTTCCCTTCTCTCCCCCCCCCTCTCTCCTTCCTTCTTTCTCTTCCCCCTCTCTCTCCTTTTCTCTTTCCTCTCTCCCCTCTTTCTCTCTCCTCCTCTCTATTCTCGCTCCTCCTTCCCTCCTCTCTTTTCCCTTTATTCCATCTCTTGTCCTCCTCTCTTCTCTTCTCCCTCTTCTTCTCTCCTCTCTCCTTCTCCTCTCCTCCCCTTCTCTCCTTCCTCCTCTCCTCTCCTTCACTACTCTCCCCTCTTCTCTCCTCCCCTTCTCCCCTCTCCCTTCTCCCTTCCCCTCTCTCCCTTTCTCCCTTCTCTTCCCCTTCCCCTTTCTCCCACTTCCTCTCTTCTCTCCTCTCCCTCCTCTCCTACTCTCTCTTCTTCTCTTCTCTTTCTCTCTCTTCTCCTCCCTCCTCCCTCCCCTTTCTCTTTCTCTTCTTCTCTCCTCTCCTCTCCTCTCCTCCTCTCTTCCTCCCCCTCCTCCCCTTCCTCTCTCTCCTCTCCTCCTCTTCCTTCTTTCTTCCTCCCTCCTCTCCCCTCCCCTCTCCTCTCTCTCTTTCCTCCTCACTCCCCCTCCCCTCCTCTCCCCCCCTCCCTCTCTCTCTCCGTCCCTCCTCCTCCCCTCCTCCCCTCTCTCTCTTTCCCTCCCTTCTCTCTTCCCCTCCTCCTCCCTTTCTCTCCTCTCTCTCTCTCCTCCTTCTTCCCTCTCTCCTCCTGGCTCTCCTCTCCTTTTTCCTTCTCCCTTCCCTCACTCTCTCCTCACTTCCCTTTTAATCCCCTCGCTCTCTCCCCCTCTCCCTCTCCTCTCTCCTCTTTCTCTTCTTTCTCCCTCCTCCTCTTCTCTCCTCTCTCCTCTCTTCTCCTCCTTTCCCTCCCTCTCTCTCTTCTCTCCTCTCCCCCCCTCCCCTCCCTACCCTCCCCCCTCTCTCCTCCTCTCTCTCCCCTCTCTCCCACTAACTCTCTCCCTCCTCTCTCCTCTCCCTCTCTCCTTTCTCCACCTCTCCTTTTCTCCCTCTCTCCCTCCTCTCCTCCCCTCCCCTCCTCCTCTTCCCTCCCTCTCTCCTTTTCTCCTCTTCCTCCCCCCCCTCTCTTCCCTCCTCTCCCCTCCTCCCTCTCCTCTTCTCTCCCCTTCTTTCCTCTCCCTCTCCCCTCTCTTATCCCCTTCCTTCTCTCCCTCCTCCTTACTCCTCTCTCCCTTCCTCTCCCCTCTCTCTCCTCCCTTCCTCCTTCCCTTTCCTCTCCGCTCTCTCCTCCCTCTCCCTCTCCTCCTCATTCCCTCTTTTTTTCTCTCCCCTCTTCCTCTCCCTCTCCTCTCCCTTCTCTCCCTCCCTTCTCTTCCTCTCTCCTCTCCCTCCCCCCTTCATCCTTTTCCCTCCTCCCCCCTTCCCCTACTCTCTCTCCCCTCTCCTTCAGCTCTTCCTCCCCTCTCCTCTCTCTCCCTCCTCCCCCCATCTCTCCTCTCTTCTCCTCCCTTCTCCTCTTCCTCTCTCTCTCTCTCTCCTCCTCCCTCTCTCTCTCCCCTTCTCCCCTCCTCTCTCTCCCTCCCCTCTCTCTCTCTCTCTCCTCTCTCTCCTCTCCTCCTCCTCTCTCTCCCCTCTCCTCTCTCTCCTCTCCTCTCCTCTCTCTCTCTCCTCTCCGTCATAAACCCCCTCATCCTCTCCCTCTCTCTCATCCCCCCCCTCTCTCCTCTCTCCGAGCCCTCTCCCCTCTCTATCTCGCAGTCTCCGTCTCTCTCTCTTCTCCATCTCTCTCCCCCTCTTCACCTCCCCTCTCCTCTTCCTCCACCTTTCTCCCTCCTCCCCTCCCCTCCTCCCTTCTCTTCATTCCTCCCTCTCCTCTCTCCACTCCACTCCTCTCCTCCCCCTCTCTCTCCCCACTCTCTCTCCCCCTCACCTTCCTCTCCACCCCTCTCCCTCTCCTCTTCTCCTCTCTCTCTCCTCTCCTCTCTCTATTCCCTCCTCCGCTTTCATTCTCTCTCCCCTCTCTTTCCTCTCTCTTCCTCCCATCTTCTCTCTAACCCTTCCCCTCTCCTACCTCTCTCTCCCCTCGTCCCTCTCCTCTCTCGTCTCTCCTCCCCCTCTCTCCCTCCTCTCTCCCCTCTCTCCACACACCCTTATCCTCCCTCTGGGCTCTCTCCCTCTCCTCTCCCTCTCCTTCCTCCCTTTTTGCCTCCTCTTCCTCCGTCTCCTCTCCTCTTCTCTCCCTCTCTCTCTAACCCCTCCCCTCTCTCTCCTCTCCACCTCCCCTCTCCTCTCCTCTCCAGACTCTCCCCTCTCTCCCTCCTCTCCTCTCTCTCCCCTCCTCTCCCTGCTCCTCTCCTTCCTCCCTCTCCTCTCCTCCCTCTCTCTCCGCTCCTCTCCTCTCCTCTCCTCTCCCTCCTCTCCCTCCCACTCCCTCTCTCCCTCCTCTCTCTCTCTCTTCCTCTCTCTTCTGAGATTCTCTCTCCTCCCTCTCCTCCCTCCTCCCCTCTCTCTTGGATCTCCCCTCCCAAGAGGAGAGCCCTCTCTCTTCTCCCCCCTCTCCTAGGCAGACCTCCCTCTTGTCTCCTCCCCACACCTTAGACTCTTCCCTCTCCTCTCCTCCCCTCTCTCTTCTCCTCCCCTTGCTCTCCCCCTCCCCCTCTCTCAGTCCTCTCTCTTCTCCCCCCCTCTCTCCATTCTCACATTTACCCCCTTCTCTCCCCCCACCTCTCCTCCCCCTTCCCTAGTTCTCTCTGTCTCTTCTCCCCTTTTCCCTTTTTACCTCCCTCCTCTCCTCCCCTTTCTCCTTCTCCTTCCTCCTCCCCTCCCATCTGCTTTCTCCTTGTCGCTCTTCTCCTGCTCCCTCTCCTCTCTCCCTTCCTCTCTCCTCTCCTCTCTCTCTAGTCCCTCTCCTCCCACTCATCTCTCTTCCTCTCTCCCTCTCTCTCTCCTCTCCTCTCTCTCTCCTGTCTCTCTCCTCTCCTCCTCTCTCTCCCTCTCCTCTCCTCTCCCTCTCTCTCCCCTTTCTTTTTTCTCTCCTCACTCTCTCTCTCTACTCTCACTCTCCTTCTCATATCCCTCTCCGTCTTCACTCTCTCTCCTCTCTCTCTCCTCCTCCTCTTCTCTCTCTCTCTCCTCTCCTCTCTCTCTCTCTTTTTCTTCTCACCTCTCCATTCTCTCTTCTCCTCTCCTCTCCCTCCTCTCTCCTCCTCTCCTCTCTCTCTCCTCTCCCTCTCCCTCTCTCCCTCCTTTCCTCATCTCTTCTCCCTCCCTCCTCTTCTCCTCCTTTGGTCTCTTGGGGATCTCTTCTCTCCCTCTTCCTCCCCCTTTCTCTCCCTCTCTTCCTTCCTCCTCTTCCTCCCTCTCCTCTCCTCCCCCTCCTCTCTCTATCCTCCTCTCTCTCCCCTCCTCTCTCTCCCCTCTCTCCCCTCCTCCCCTCTCCTCTCCTCTCTTTCCCCCCTCCCCTCTTCCAGCCTGCTCTCCCATCTCCCCTCTCCCCCTCCCTCTCCTCCTCTCCTCTCTCCCCTCTCCTCCCTCCCCCATTCTCTCTCCATTCTCTCTCCTTCTCTCCTCATCTCCCTTCCATCTCCTCCTCTCCTCTCTCCGCTCTCCTCTCCTCTCCTCTCCCCTCTCCCCCTCTCCCTTCCTCCCTCTCCTCTCTCTCTCTCTCTCCATCTCCTCCCATCTCTCTCTCTTCTCTCTCTCTCATCCTCTCCCTCTCTCTCTCTCCTCCCCTCTCTCTCTTTCTCTCTCCTCTCTCTCCCCTTCTCCACTCTCTCCCTCCCCCTTTCTCCTCTCCTCTCCCCCCCCTCTTCTTCCTTCTCCCGCCCTTTTCCCCTTCCCTTTCTCCCTCTCTCTCCCTCTCTCCTCTCCCTCTCTCTCCTTCTCTCTCTCCTCTCCTCTCCTCTCCTCTCCTCTCCTCTCTCTCTCTCCTCTCCTCGCCTCTCTCCTCCTCTCCCTCCCTCCCTCTCCTCTCTCCTCCTCTCTCCTCTCTCCTCTCGCCCCACCTATCTCCTCTCCTCCTCTCCTCTCCCCTCTCCTCCTCTCCTCTCCTCCCTCCCCCAGCCACGGCTCCACCCTCCTCTCTCTCGGGGACACGCGGTGATAAATAAATGGAGGGCCGAGCCACTGATTATAGCCAGGGCCTCCGCAGCCATTGACCTCACCGCACGTCACTGGTGTGATGTAGATCGCAGTTAGGATGATGGAGGTGAACATAGGGTCATAGTCTTAGAGTCATAGAGCCATGGTCATAGTCATAATCATAGAAACATAGAGACAAATTCATAGTCATATAGTCATAGATACATAGTCACGACGTCTTAGACTCATAGTCATAGTCTTAGAGACATAGAGACATAGAGCCATAGAGTCAAAATCATAGAGTCACAGTCAGAGACATGGAGTCGTAGAGGCATAGAAGCGTAGAGGCGTAGAAGCGTAGAGGCGTAGAAGCGTGGAGGCGTGGAAACATGGAGACATGGAGACATCGTCATAGAGTCATAGAGACAGAGTCAGTCACAATCACAGAGTCACAGAAACATAGTCTTAATAATAGTCATAGTGCAAAGGTTTGTTTCACTTCAAACAGACAAAACGCAATAAAATTGGTAATCAAGTAGTAAAGTCTTTATTTCGCCCAGTCTGGTCTGACCGTCACTCTTACACTATGTATAATGCAGACAGTACAGTAGCATTCTATCCCCACACAAAGAGGTAATGTTCATTCTGATATATTTGTACCCCAACAATCAGCGATTCAGCAATTATTTATCTTATAGACCATTGTAGTGTACAACCTCTTGCCTGTTAAGATTGACACGTTCTCCCGAGAGAGGAAAGATTAGCCCATATATGGTTATGCTGCAGAAGCTGCAGAATCACTTGGGTTTTTTTTTTGCCTTGTTGACGCATATTATAATCTTGTAGATTAATGAGTAAGAGCCAAGTGCCTAAACATTCTTCTGATTGTTTATATCATAGAGCAAAACATTCAAGTTTTTTATGTTATCTCGCTAGTGTTATGGAAGAAGGGCGAAACATTTTTTCTTCTTAGCAGTGGTAGTGTAACCACCAATCTAAGCAGAATCCATTTTGTGACTTTCAAATCTTTCAACTTTCTCTAAGACCATGATTATGACTATGCCTCTATGATTATATGACAATGACTATGCGTCTACGACTATGACTAGTTCCATGACTTCATGGTGTGTGTGTGTGGGAGGGGGTATTTGGGGGAGAGGTGTGTGTCGGGGAGGCGGGGGTGTGGGTGAGGGGTAGCGGTGGTATGAGGGGGAGTATGTGGAGGAGGAAGAGTGTGGGGTGGGTGGTTTAGGGGAGAGGTTGCTATGGGGAAGGGGTTTAGACAATATACAATAGACAATAGGTGCAGGAGTCTGTCATTTGGCCCTTCGAGCCAGCTCCGCCACTCAATGTGATCATGGCAGATCATCCCAAATCAGTACCCCGTTCCTGACTTCTCCCAATATCCCCTAAATCCGCTATTTTAAGAGCCCTATCTAGCTTTCTCTTGAAAGCATCTGAAGAACCTGCCTCCACCTGAGGCAGAGAATTATACAGACTCAGCACTCTCTGTGAGAAAAAAGTGTTTTGTTGTCTCCGTTCTAAATGGCTTACTCCATATAATAGTAAGATTAAACGGGAACTTACCAGTTTGAAGTTTGATCTTTATTTTATGAGGAGGAACGTTGGGGGAATACGTGAAGAACCCCGCTTACGACGCATGTGTGTCATCCTTCAAAGCAGCGGTGTGAGGTCACAGATACACTATAATGACCTAAGATAGTAAGATTATTAAAGAGATACCAGTTTAAGATATGACCATACGAGGGTGGGAGCGGAGGGCACGTATTCCCTCAACGTTCCTCCTCATAAAATGAAGATCAAACTTCAAACTGGTAAGTTCTCGTTTAATCTTACTATTTTACTTCGGAGTCACGTGAGTGACTACGTGAAGATTTCAAAGCTCTGTGACCTCATGCCGTGGAACGAGGCCATGCTCCACAACTGCCTTGGTAGTTTGGGAGAAATTGTTAATGATATTCAAAACATTCATACCAATTATTTAACGTAAATGATAAATAATATCTTATTAATTCAAATCATAACCCATGTATTCTTCAGGGATAAATTATCATACAGAACTTAATTTTTTTCCCGAAAACGTTCCTATACTCCTAACTGGTTTGTTATAAAATTTCTGAAACGTTTTCTCCAACGACCATCCTGCAGTCCTGAGGATTTGGTCCATGGATACATCAAGGCGTTTTGCTGCGGATGTAGCTGCAGCCCTGGTGGAGTGAGATTTAAATATGTTAGTGTCCACTCCCGCCTTTCTTAGCCCATATTTCAGCCACCGCGAAATGGACTGAGTTGACACTCTACGGTACGGTTTCTTATGGTTGATTAAAAGAGCCATTTCCTTGCCTCTGATAGCGTTTGTCCTTTCAATGTATAACAAAACGTGCTTCACTATACAGAGACGTTCGTCCTCCGGGTAGGCCATAAATTCTACGACCTGCCCCGCTGATCCTGGTCTATTTTGTTTAATAAGGTCCTGGATCACAAAAAACAAACTTCCTGCCGCCATAGTCAAGCCATCCAGTCTTAATATTTGCAATAACTGGACCCTTTGCGCTGTGACCAGCGCCATCAGCATTACCATTTTCCTAGTTAGTTTGTCCAGAGTTAATGCTGTAGCTGGCGACCAATTCCTTACCATGGTCAGGACCACACTTACATCCCAGATTTGGTTGTATCTTGTTATGGGTGGCTTGGTGTTAAAGTCAATAGTCAATAGTCAATAGTCTATTTATTTGTCATTTGGACCCCTGGAGGTCCAAATGAAATGCCGTTTCTGCAGCCATACAGTACACACAAATAGACCCCAGACACAACACAATTACATTTTACATAAACATCCATCACATAGCTGTGATGGAAGGCCAAAAAAACTTATCTCTCCACTGCACTCCCCCCCCCCCCCCCCCCCCCCCCCCCCCCACCCCCCTCCCCCCCCCTTTCCCCCCCCCCCGATGTCAGAGTCAAAGTCAAAGCCCCCGGCTGGCGATGGCGATTGTCCCGCGGCCATTAAAGCCACTCCGGGTGATGCAAGGTCGCACACCGGGTCTTGGTGTTAAAGACCCCGGCGTGCGCTCGCAGAGTCCCGCGGCCATTCCAGCCGCGCGGGGCAGTGGTGCTAGGCCCCGCTCCAGGAGCTCTTCGACCCCGCAACTCGGGCGGGAGAAGTCGCCGTTGCAGGAGCCCCGAAAAGCGGTCTCTCTCCAGGGACCCGCGGGCTCCCGGTGCCGCCGTCCGCAGACCCGCAGCAGCAGCCTCCCAATCTCCGGAGGTCGGGCAGCAGCAGCAGCAGCAGCAGCGGCAGCGCTCCTCCACCGCTCCACCCGCTCCGGTCTCGGCCAGCTCCGCGACGGTGAGGTGAGTCGGCACCAGAGTCCCCGGCTTCTTCCTGTTGGAGGCCGCTCCTCGTTGCGGCCTCAACGACAACCGAGACCCCGACAAGAAAATGTCGGGTCTCCAGTGCAGGGAGAGATTTAGAAGTTTCCCCCCCCCCCCCTCCCACCCCCACCCCCGCCCCCCCCACACACACACACACCCCCCAACATAAATAACAAAAACTACATTAAAACACAGACAAAAATAATAAAAACGCGGACAGGCTGCAGAGGCCGCTGCTGACCAGAGTCGCGCCGCCTAAAGATGCCTCTTAAAAGTTTAACTACCAGAGGATGTGATCCCACAGACTGTCTTTCTGTTCCTTGCCACAAATAACTTGACAATGCACCTCTGGCACTATTCACAGTGCTGTAACTAAGTCCTTCATAGTGCAGGTTGGTGAGAAAACTCTAGCACCGCCGGAACATCCTTATTTCTGTGGTCCAGATGGTTATTATGGCAGTAATTAGTCCATTCTCTAATATGACATAAATACTGTTTTTGTGTAGACCTTCTTTGTGCTGCTGTGATCATGTCCACAGTTCTTTTTGATAGCCCCATGTCCCGTAGCGGGTCTTTTAGAGTCTACAACCCAATAAATCAATATTTTTTATGGCATGGGTGGCTATCCTGAGTTACTGGTTGCACCAGCAACTTAGGACTATGTCTTAAAGTTATACATGGTTCCAGCACCATGTCCTGTATCCTCCGAGAACCATGGTTGGGTAAGCCAATCAGGTACTATGAGAATCCCAGATGCCGAATCCTGTTGAATTTCCCTTAGTACCCCATTGATTAGGCAGAAAAGGAGGAAATGCATAAATGAACCATTTCCCCCAGTGCAGTGAGAATGCATCTGTAGCTTCTACCCCAGGATCTGGTTCCCATGATACATACCTCGGTAACTGGTGATTTAACCTGGATGCAAAAATCAATATCGGCCTTCCATACTTTACTGTGATTTCAGCAAATACCGTTCTATCCAACATCCATTCAGTATTTTCAATAAATTTTCGTGACCTGGTGTCTGCCACTGAATTAGTATCCCTGGTAGATACGTAGCCGATAACCAAATATTCCTTTGGACACACCATTGCCAAATTGGGTTTGCCAATTCATCACAAGATATTGATATATTTCCACCCATATGATTTATATATGCCACCATCAAGGTATTATCTATCTGCAATCTAACATGCTGCTGTTTCATTCCTGAGCAATAAGATTTTAGCCCATTAAACGCAATTTCTAAGTAATTTATACCCTTAGTGTTAAGTAGGTTAGCTTCTTGTATATTCCATCTCCCCCACAGCTCGAGATGGTATCAGTTGCACCCCAACCAATTGCACTGGCTTGTAATACCACAGACGGGTTGTCAATAACTATTGGGTTGGAGCAATACTTAACATTGTGTTCCCACCATTGTAATTATTTTATGGCTTCAATTGTTAGCTCCATTGGCCGATCAAAAAATGGCCTCTATTAATTTTGAGTGCTCTAATCCTTTTGTAACTCTGTGGCTTTCCCTATTGGTAAAGTCATTAGCATATTAAATGTGTTAATGGTGTCAATTTTGACTTAATTGGATGGATAATGAATCTGAGCTCTTCAAACAATTGTTTTGTGGCAACCACTGCCTAACATGCCAATTCATAAGTTTTTCCCACAATAAGTATATCATCCAACTATGCCATTACTCTATGTTTTTGTTGTTGCGGTAATGCCAAAGCTGGTTTAAGAATTTTACCTCTGATGGGTATTGTATGGTAAGCATCTTTAAGATCAATACTTGCCATAAAGTAGCCTGCTGAAACTAACTCTTTAGTAGTGCTAAAAGTATCCATTTTAAAATGAACATATTGCACAACGTTGTGAAGTGTTGATAAATCAATAATAATACGGCAACCCCCATCTTTCTTAGTTCTAATAAATATGTTTGAGACAAATTCCTGTTATTCATGTTTGGTTTGTTCAATTACTCCTTTAGTGAATAATCTTTGTCGTTCTATGTGAGCTTTAGCTTGTTCCAATTTAGTAAGCATGTATATTCTGTCCGGTGTATGTTGTACTGGAGGATTTTGTTTGTGTAGAAACTCTATCAGATATCCCTTAATACTGCTAAGGATATATCTGTCCATAGTTATATTACACCATGCTTCCAAATGAAGTTGCAATGTCCCTCCAACTTCCGTGCTCCCTATTAATTCTGGAGCCCCAGATTCACCTACCTCCATGGTTATCGGTGGTAACTGAGTTAATTTCTTGGTTTCATTCGTGGTTGTGGAGGGCCTTGAGGTTGAGGTTGGGGTAGATGCTGCAGTAGAGGCTTTCGCATCTTCCACAGTGGTCGTCCCGGGCCAAACCCTAAAAAAGGATGCTGCTGCTGGGTACCTCTGGCCTCACTCCAATCCCTTGCACTAATAGTATAAAAACTACCTTTCTTAGGAGGCCCATAAGGTTGATATCTTTTCCCCAGAAATCCTTTGGATGCTCTAATCAGCCCCAAAGTCTTGGCCTCCTCATCCAAATCTTTAACCTGTTTGGACAGGTCTCCCCCAAATAACAGGGTTTGGGGTCTATAGCCCTTTGCTTACATAGTATAGCGAACTTAGGATCTAGAGCTGGCTGAATGGCCCCCTTTCTAATATATTCAGTTCAAACTGCACGTTGCAGAATAGTGCTAAGGCATCCTTGTGGTCACTAGTCACGTCCTCCTTTTCTAACGTGCGGCCCAAGGCTGTTATGCCCGCCGTGAGATCTTTCAGGGCATTTTGCATTTAATATCCTGACTCCTAATGGCTTGCCCAACATGTCTCCAAATGCACCGGTTGACACTGGCTACATTAAGAGCACCACAATTGCCCAGGGGTAAATGCCTTGCCAACACTTCAGCAAAAGTATTGGCTTGAAGTTGATGGGTGGACATATATTCAATACTGGCAGCCATCCTGGCCTCGAGATACTTCCCAGTTTGTTCCTGCTGGAAGTACTGGCCCACCATGTCCAGCAGGTTGTTTTTCTCCCCTTCAATAGGGGAAGGTGGCTCCATCACCTGTTCAGATTCTGACCCAGTCAGACCTTCAATACCCTCCTCAGAGGAGTATGATATGTCATGCAGCCCTTTATGGGAATCTGCTGTGGGACTTATATTTTGCCCACTGTGGCTATCCTCCATATCCCGGGTCCTGTCACTCTGGAGAATTTCCTCCAGCAACCGCTCCAGCCGACTTTCATGCTCTCGGGCACTAGTCGATCGCGGGTGCTTTAAATTATACGACCGCTCCTGCCGATCTTGGTGCTCTCGGCCACTAGTCGCATGCGGTTTCTCCTGCAGCCGGTCCTCATGCCTACGGGCACTGGTCGCTCCGGGCCACCCGATATAACCATGCCGCTCCTCACGGTCCCGGTACTCACGGTACTCTACCCGGGGGGTGAAGTTTGGCACTTGCTCTACCCGACATTCGTTGGCCTGCTGCTGAGTAAACGTTGTGGCACTGTGCTGACGTCCGTTATGGCTGCCTGCTGCTGTTCAGAAAACGGCAGCGACGTCTGTGGCTCTGACGTCCGTTGCGGCTGCCTGCTGCTGTTCAGTAAACGGCAGCGACCTGCTGCTGTTCAGTAAACGGCAGCGACATCTGTGGCTCTGTGCTGACGTCCGTTGCTGGCTGCTGCTGCTGTTCAGTAAACGGCAGCGACGTCTGTAGCTCTGTGCTGACGTCCGTTGCTGGCTGCCTGCTGCTGTTCAGAAACGGCAGTGACGTCTTTAAAGAAAAGGTAAGGAAAAATGTTCTTACCTGTGCTGGTTCTCAGCCTGCCGTTTGGGAGGAACGTCCTTCCTCCCGCAGCCCCACGGACCCTGTAGCGTAGGTCCTTGGGCTGTTGTCCGAGATGTTGGGCTGACAGCTGCGGGGTACTCCTGTCGGCGTTCTCCCCCCTCTCCCCCCCCCCCAGCTGAAGTTGCACCAACTCCCGAAGGGACTATCATGCTAGTGGCCGTTTGCTGGCTACCAGCTGCTTGCAGATTCCTCCCTTGCCAGCTTTAAACAGCCTTCCTGTAGGAAAAGGTAAGGAAATAAACGATGTTCCCTTACCTTTCTATTGCAGGTTCGAAAACCCTGCCGTTTGGGAGGAACGTCCTTCCTCCCAACAACGACGAGTTGCAATGCGTGTAGCGATATGACACGCATGCGTCGTAAGCGGGGTTCTTCACGTAGTCACTCACGTGACTCCGAAGTAAAATTAAACTGGTTTTGGACTCTCCCAACATCTGGAACATGGTTCCTGCCTCCTGCGTGTCCAAACACTTAACAATCGTATATGTTTCAATAAGATCCCCACTTATCCTTCCGAACTCCAGAGTGTACAAGCCCAGCTGCTCCATTCTCTCAGCATACGACTGTCCCACCATCCCGGGAATTAACCTTGTAAACCTACGCTGCACTCCCTCAATAGGAATAATGTTCTTCCGCAAATTAGGGGACCAAAACTGCACACAATACTCCAGGTGGTGTCTCTCTAGGGCTCTGTACAACTTCAGAGGGACCTCTTGCTCCTATATTCGATTCCAATTGTTATCAAGGCTAACATGCCATTCGCTTTCTTCACTTCCTGCTGTACCTGTGGGTGTTTTGTGGGGGAGGGGTTGTGTGGGAGGGGGGAAGGGGGTGAGGGGGAGGAGTGGTATGGGGAGGGGGGGTTTGTGGGGGGGGGGAGGGTGTGGGGGAGGGTGGTGTGGCGGAGTGAGGTGTTAGGGAGGGATGTGTGGGGGGGGGGGGGGGATGGCGTGGGGGGATGGGTGGGGGAGGGATGGGGGGGATAGGGGTGTGTACGGGGGGGAGGGTGTGTTAGGGCGACGGGGGGTGCGGTGAGCGGTTGTGGGGGAAGGGGGGGGGGGTGGGGGAGGTGGAGAGGGAGAAGGGTCTGTGGGCGGGGGGAGAGAGAGTGAAGGGTTTGTGGGTGGGGGTGGTTGTGGTCGCTTTTCTCACACAGCACACTGCACAACCCGCTACTTCATCTTTAGGCCTCACTCAATGGCTACCGGTCCTGCTCCGGCTTCACTCTACGGCTCCCGGTTCCAATCAGCGGCTCCCGATCGTGCTGGTCGCCGCAGAAGCAGTCCGCGCCCTGCTCAATGCGCATGCTGCTTTCTCCGCGCGTTGCTCACTCTGCACTTGCTCAACACACTCTGCTCACTCCGGCCATTCAACTTTATTGTCCACGCCGTCGATGATTGATAGCGGGTGTTTTAGACCTTCATAACTGTTGTATTATTTCACCGATCGGAACAAAATGTGTTGCAATGGCAGCACATGCGAATGGCGAGTAAGGTGGTGAAACATCGTAGTGCTATCCGGTGCCGTTTTTGCGCAAATGTAAAAATAACACAATCCAGAAGAGAACAAGATGAGTGCTTTATAAGTATACTAAACTAAGTGGGACCGCTGGTCGCAGTCACACTGGAGGCCTGCACCCCCCCCCCCCCCCCCCCCCCCAACGCAATCCACTCCCCAACGCCATATTCCACAAATCACCTGTTCCCCCAACGCAACCCGCTCCCCAAAGCAATGATCCACCACTCTGGGGAGGGGGTGAGTGGGGAGGGGGGATGTGTGGGGGGGAGGGGGTGTGGATGAGGGGGTTGGTGGGGAAGGGGGGTATGTGGGAGGGGGTGTGGGGGGATGTGGGAGAGGGAGGGGGGTCGGGAGCGGTGAGTGGAGGAGGGGTGGGAGTGGGGGGTGGGAGGTGCGGGGGGAGGGCGGGTGTGGATGAGGGGGGTTTGGGAGCGGGGAATAGGGTGAGAAGGGGCGTCGGAGGGGAGAGTGTGGTGTAGGGAGGGTGTGGGTGAGGGAGCAGTGTGGGGGAGGGAGAGGTGTTGGGGTGGGGGAGGGGTGGGGAGATGGGGGTGTTAGGGAATTTGGGGCTATGGGGGACGGGGATGTGGGGAGGGGGAATCTTCAAAACCTTCATAACCTTTGTACTATTTTACCGATCGGAACTAAACTTATTTGACTTGCAGCAGAGGAGAATGGTGAGTAATTTGACGAATATTCGTTGTGCTTTGGCCGATTTAATTACAACGCCGACAGGAAGTGGTCAGGATGAGAGTTCTAGTAATGTGTATAGGTATAGGTATAGGTATAGAGATAGATAGATAGATAGATAGATAGATAGACAGACAGATAGACAGACAGACAGACAGACAGACAGACAGACAGACAGACAGACAGACAGACAGATAGACAGACAGACAGACAGACAGATAGATAGAAAGATAGATAGATAGATAGATAGATAGATAGATAGATAGATAGATAGATAGATAGATAGATAGATAGATAGATAGATAGATAGATAGATAGATAGATAGATAGATAGATAGATAGATAGATAGATAGATAGATTAACACATAGCGGGTCAGACAGAGTAACTCAGGACTGTGCGAAGGTGTTCAGCGAAACAATCGAGAACATGGATAGCTGGTGACGTTCTGGGTCAGGACCCTAATTACAAGTAGTACTGACCCAACATGTCACCTATCCATGTTCTTTAGAGCTGCCGCCTGACCCACGGAGTAACTCCAGAACTTAGTGTCTTGCCTTCTTGACCAACCTATCTGCCCTGATTTACCCGGTCTTAATGTCTTACTGTTTATTCTTCAGAGTTCGACGTAAGGCTCGCGGGAGGCAGCGATCGTTGTTCGGGTAGAGTGGAGGTGAAGTACAATGGACAGTGGGGGACGGTTTGTGATGACGGCTGGGACGTTAGAGATGCCGAGGTCATCTGCCGTGAACTAAACTGCGGCCCCAGCGCCACGGCATTCACGGGAGAGCAGTTTGGCGAGGGGAGCGGGAGCATTTGGATGGACAATGTATTTTGCCGTGGAAACGAAACATCTCTTTCGCAATGTTCCTTCCCTGGATGGGAAATAAACAACTGTGATCATACTGAAGATGCGGGAGTCCAATGCACTGAAGGCAAGTACGCTGTAAAACCAAAAGAAATAAATAGCAAGACAGACAAAGGAGAACCAGTAAATGGTGTGTACCTAGACTTTCAGAAAGCTTTTATTAAAGTGCCGCACACGAGGCTGCTAAGGAAGTTGAGAGCCCATGGCATCAACAGGCAGATACATGGATAGCAGGTTAGCTGCTTGGCCAAAGGCAAACAGTGGCAATAAAGGGACTTTTGCTGGTTGGCTGTCATTGACTATTGGAGTTCTGCACGGGTCGGTGCTGGGGCCGTCACTCGTCACGGTGTATATTAATGGTTTGGACGCGGGGATTGAAGGCTTTATGGCCAGGTTTGTGGATGATACGAAAAAAGGTGGAGTGGCATTTAGTGTAGAGATTGCTGGGACTCTGCAGAATGACTTAGACAGGTCGGGAGAGTGGACAGAGAAGTGGCAGATGGAACATAGTAACGCAAAGTGTGGAGACATGCATTTTGGAAGCAGGAATAAACATGTAACCATATAACCATATAACAATTACAGCACGGAAACAGGCCATCTCGACCCTTCTAGTCCGTGCCGAACACATAATCTCCCCTAGTCCCATATACCTGCGCTCAGACCATAACCCTCCATTCCCTTCCCATCCATATAACTATCCAATTTATTTTTAAATGATAAAAAACGAACCTGCCTCCACCACCTTCACTGGAAGCTCATTCCACACAGCTACCACTCTCTGAGTAAAGAGGTAGACTATTTTCTAAAGGTAGAGATGGTTAAGATAGCGGAGGTACTAAGGGACTTGGGAGTGCTGGTGAAAGATTCCCAAAAAGTTAATCATCGTCGAATTGGTAGTAGAGAAAACAAACTCAATGCTAACATTTATTTCACGAAGGCGTGTATACAAAAATAGTAATGGAATGCTAAAGTTCTATAAGATGCTGGTCAAACCGTGTTTGGAATATTGTGAGCAATTTTAGGCACCATATCTGAGGAAGGATGTGCCGGCGCTGGAGAGTTTCCAGAGGAGGTTTACAAGAATGATTCCAGAACTGAGAGTGGGTAACATGTGGTGAGCGTTTGTCGGCACTAATCCGGTACTCGCTGGAGCTTAGAAGAATTTAGAAGAGTTTTGCCAACCTGCTATCGATGTTAGTATTTGGCCTTTTTATACCATGAGTTCTCATCTTCCTCAGCAGACTCACGTCACGCACCTTATATAGGGCTTCCTGAAAATCTAGGTAAACAACATTCACTGATTATCCTTTGTCTTTAATAAGGTGGTGAAAAATCGTAGTGCTATCGGGTGCCGTTTTTGCGCAAATGTAAAAACAACACAATCCAGAAGAGAACAAGATGAGTGCTTTATAAGTATACTAAACTAAGTGGGACCGCTGGTCGCAGTCAAACTGGAGGCCTGCACCACCCCCCCCCCCCCCCCCCCCCCCCCCCCAACGCAATCCATTCCCCCCACGCCATATTCCACAAATCACCTGTTCCCCCAACGCAACCCGCTCCCCAAAGCAATGTTCCACCACTCTGGGGAGGGGGTGAGTGGGGAGGGGATGTGTGGGGAGGGGGTGTGGATGAGGGGGTTGTGGGGGAAGGGGGGTATGTGGGAGGGGGTGTGGGGGATGTGGGAGAGGGAGGGGGGTCGGGAGCGGTGAGTGGAGGAGGGGTGGGAGTGGGGGTGGGAGGTGCGGGGGAGGGCGGTGTGGATGAGGGGGTTTGGGAGCGGGGAATAGGGTGAGAAGGGGCGTCGGAGGGGAGAGTGTGGTGTAGGGAGGGTGTGGGTGAGGGAGCAGTGTGGGGGAGGGAGAGGTGTTGGGGTGGGGAGGAGTAGGAGAGGGGGGTGTTAGTGAATTTGGGGCTATGGGGGACGGGGGATGTGGGGAGGGGGAATCTTCAAAACCTTCATAACCTTTGTACTATTTTACCGATCGGAACTAAACTTATTTGGCTTGCAGCAGAGGAGAATGGTGAGTAATTTGACGAATATTCGTAGTGCTATGGCCGATTTAATTACAACGCCGACAGGAAGTGGTCAGGATGAGAGTTCTAGTAATGTGTATAGGTATAGGTATAGGGATAGATAGATAGATAGATAGATAGATAGATAGATAGATAGATAGATAGATAGATAGATAGATAGATAGATAGATAGATAGACGGACGGATAGACAGACAGACAGACAGACAGACAGACAGACAGACAGACAGACAGACAGACAGAGATAGACAGACAGACAGACAGACAGGCAGACAGACAGACAGATAGATAGATAGACAGATAGATAGATAGATAGATAGATAGATAGATAGATAGATAGATAGATAGATAGATAGATAGATAGATAGATAGATAGATAGATAGATAGATAGATAGATAGATAGATAGATAGATAGATAGATAGATAGATAGATAGATAGATAGATAGATAGGCAGATAGATTAACACATAGCGGGTCAGACAGAGTAACTCAGGGCTGTGCGAAGGTGTTCAGCGAAACAATCGAGAACATGGATAGGTGGTGACGTTCTGGGTCAGGACCCTAATTGCAAGTAGTACTGACCCAACATGTCACCTATCCATGTTCTTTAGAGCTGCCGCCTGACCCACGGAGTAACTCCAGAACTTAGTGTCTTGCCTTCTTGACCAACCTATCGGCCCTGATTTACCCGGTCTTAATGTCTTACTGTTTATTCTTCAGAGTTCGACGTAAGGCTCGCGGGAGGCAGCGATCGTTGTTCGGGTAGAGTGGAGGTGAAGTACAATGGACAGTGGGGGACGGTTTGTGATGACGGCTGGGACGTTAGAGATGCCGAGGTCATCTGCCGTGAACTAAACTGCGGCCCCAGCGCCACGGCATTCACGGGAGAGCAGTTTGGCGAGGGGAGCGGGAGCATTTGGATGGACAATGTAGTTTGCCGTGGAAACGAAACATCTCTTTCGCAATGTTCCTTCCCTGGATGGGAAATAAACAACTGTGATCATACTGAAGATGCGGGAGTCCAATGCACTGAAGGCAAGTACGCTGTAAAACCAAAAGAAATAAATAGCAGGACAGACAAAGGAGAACCAGTAAATGGTGTTTACCTAGACTTTCAGAAAGCTTTTATTAAAGTGCCGCACACGAGGCTGCTAGGGAGGTGAGAGCCCAGGGCATCAACGGGCAGATACATGGATAGCAGGTCAAAAGGGCTTGGCCAAAGGCAAACAGTGGCAATAAAGGGACTTTTGCTGGTTGGCTGTCATTGACTATTGGAGTTCTGCACGGGTCGGTGCTGGGGCCGTCACTCGTCACGGTGTATATTAATGGTTTGGACGCGGGGATTGAAGGCTTTGTGGCCAGGTTTGTGGATGATACGAAAAAAGGTGGAGTGGCATTTAGTGTAGAGATTGCTGGGACTCTGCAGAATGACTTAGACAGGTCGGGAGAGTGGACAGAGAAGTGGCAGATGGAATATAGTAACGCAAAGTGTGGAGACATGCATTTTGGAAGCAGGAATAAACATGTAACCATATAACCATATAACCATATAACAATTACAGCACGGAAACAGGCCATCTCGACCCTTCTAGTCCGTGCCGAACACATAATCTCCCCTAGTCCCATATACCTGCGCTCAGACCATAACCCTCCATTCCCTTCCCATCCATATAACTATCCAATTTATTTTTAAATGATAAAAACGAACCTGCCTCCACCACCTTCACTGGAAGCTCATTCCACACAGCTACCACTCTCTGAGTAAAGAGGTAGACTATTTTCTAAAGGTAGAGATGGTTAAGATAGCGGAGGTACTAAGGGACTTGGGAGTGCTGGTGAAAGATTCCCAAAAAGTTAATCATCGTCGAATTGGTAGTAGAGAAAACAAACTCAATGCTAACATTTATTTCACGCAGGCGTGTATACAAAAATAGTAATGGAATGCTAAAGTTCTATAAGATGCTGGTCAAACCGTGTTTGGAATATTGTGAGCAATTTTAGGCACCATATCTGAGGAAGGATGTGCCGGCGCTGGAGAGTTTCCAGAGGAGGTTTACAAGAATGATTCCAGAAATGAGTGTGGTAACATGTGATGAGCGTTTGTCAGCACTAATCCTGTACTCGCTGGAGCTTAGAAGAATTTAGAAGAGTTTTGCCAACCTGCTATCTATGTTAGTATTTGGCCTTTTTATACCATGAGTTCTCATCTTCCTCAGCAGACTCACGTCTGGCACCTTATATAGGGCTTCCTGAAAATCTAGGTAAACAACATTCACTGATTATCCTTTGTCTTTAATAAGGTGGTGGAAAATCGTAGTGCTATCGGGTGCCGTTTTTGCGCAAATGTAAAAACAACACAATCCAGAAGAGAACAAGATGAGTGCTTTATAGGTATACTAAACTAAGTGGGACCGCTGGTCGCAGTCACACTGCAGGCCTGCACCCCCCCCCCCCCCCCCCCCCCCCCCCCCCACGCAATCCACTCCCCAACGCCATATTCCAAAAATCACCTGTTCCCCCAACGCAACCCGCTCCCCAAAGCAATGTTGCAC
The DNA here is from genome assembly GCF_028641065.1 of Leucoraja erinaceus. Classification (NCBI taxonomy): domain Eukaryota; kingdom Metazoa; phylum Chordata; class Chondrichthyes; order Rajiformes; family Rajidae; genus Leucoraja; species Leucoraja erinaceus. Next base: position 35,581 of record NW_026576254.1, read on the forward strand.
CACTCTGGGGAGGGGGTGAGTGGGGAGGGGATGTGTGGGGGAGGGGGTGTGGATGAGGGGGTTGTGGGGGAGGGGGGTATGTGGGAGGGGGTGTGGGGGATGTGGGAGAGGGAGGGGGGTCGGGAGCGGTGAGTGGAGGAGGGGTGGGAGTGGGGGTGGGAGGTGCGGGGGAGGGCGGTGTGTATGAGGGGGTATGGGAGCGGGGAATAGGGTGAGAATGGGCGTCGGAGGAGAGGGTGTGGTGGAGGGAGGGTGTGGGTGAGGGAGAAGTGTGGGGAGGGAGAGGTGTTGGGGTGGGGAGGAGTAGGAGAGGGGGGGGTGTTAGTGAACTTGGGGCTATGGGGGACGGGGGATGTGGGGAGGGGGAATCTTCAAAACCTTCATAACCTTTGTACTATTTTACCGATCGGAACTAGACTTATTTGACTTGCAGAAGAGGAGAATGGTGAGTAATTTGACGAATATTCGTTGTGCTTTGGCCGATTTAATTACAACGCCGACAGGAAGTGTTCAGGATGAGAGTTCTAGTAATGTGTATAGGTATAGGTATAGGTATAGATAGATAGATAGATAGATAGATAGACAGACAGACAGACAGACAGACAGACAGACAGACAGACAGACAGACAGACAGACAGACAGACAGACAGACAGACAGACAGACAGACAGACAGACAGACAGACAGACAGACAGAGTAACTCAAGACTGTGCGAAGGTGTTCAGTGAAACAATCGAGAACATGGATAGCTGGTGACGTTCTGGGTCAGGACCCTAATTGCAAGTAGTACTGACCCAACATGGTCACCTATCCATGTTCTTTAGAGCTGCCGCCTGACCCACGGAGTAACTCCAGAACTTAGTGTCTTGCCTTCTTGACCAACCTATCTGCCCTGATTTACCCGGTCTTAATGTCTTACTGTTTATTCTTCAGAGTTCGACGTAAGGCTCGCGGGAGGCAGCGATCGTTGTTCGGGTAGAGTGGAGGTGAAGTACAATGGACAGTGGGGGACGGTTTGTGATGACGGCTGGGACGTTAGAGATGCCGAGGTCATCTGCCGTGAACTAAACTGCGGCCCCAGCGCCACGGCATTCACGGGAGAGCAGTTTGGCGAGGGGAGCGGGAGCATTTGGATGGACAATGTAGTTTGCCGTGGAAACGAAACATCTCTTTCGCAATGTTCCTTCCCTGGATGGGAAATAAACAACTGTGATCATACTGAAGATGCGGGAGTCCAATGCACTGAAGGCAAGTACGCTGTAAAACCAAAAGAAATAAATAGCAGGACAGACAAAGGAGAACCAGTAAATGGTGTTTACCTAGACTTTCAGAAAGCTTTTATTAAAGTGCCGCACACGAGGCTGCTAGGGAGGTGAGAGCCCAGGGCATCAACGGGCAGATACATGGATAGCAGGTCAAAAGGGCTTGGCCAAAGGCAAACAGTGGCAATAAAGGGACTTTTGCTGGTTGGCTGTCATTGACTATTGGAGTTCTGCACGGGTCGGTGCTGGGGCCGTCACTCGTCACGGTGTATATTAATGGTTTGGACGCGGGGATTGAAGGCTTTGTGGCCAGGTTTGTGGATGATACGAAAAAAGGTGGAGTGGCATTTAGTGTAGAGATTGCTGGGACTCTGCAGAATGACTTAGACAGGTCGGGAGAGTGGACAGAGAAGTGGCAGATGGAATATAGTAACGCAAAGTGTGGAGACATGCATTTTGGAAGCAGGAATAAACATGTAACCATATAACCATATAACCATATAACAATTACAGCACGGAAACAGGCCATCTCGACCCTTCTAGTCCGTGCCGAACACATAATCTCCCCTAGTCCCATATACCTGCGCTCAGACCATAACCCTCCATTCCCTTCCCATCCATATAACTATCCAATTTATTTTTAAATGATAAAAACGAACCTGCCTCCACCACCTTCACTGGAAGCTCATTCCACACAGCTACCACTCTCTGAGTAAAGAGGTAGACTATTTTCTAAAGGTAGAGATGGTTAAGATAGCGGAGGTACTAAGGGACTTGGGAGTGCTGGTGAAAGATTCCCAAAAAGTTAATCATCGTCGAATTGGTAGTAGAGAAAACAAACTCAATGCTAACATTTATTTCACGAAGGCGTGTATACAAAAATAGGAATGGAATGCTAAAGTTCTATAAGATGCTGGTCAAATCGTGTTTGGAATATTGTGAGCAATTTTAGGCACCATATCTGAGGAAGGATGTGCCGGCGCTGGAGAGTTTCCAGAGGAGGTTTACAAGAATGATTCCAGAAATGAGTGTGGTAACATGTGATGAGCGTTTGTCAGCACTAATCCTGTACTCGCTGGAGCTTAGAAGAATTTAGAAGAGTTTTGCCAACCTGCTATCTATGTTAGTATTTGGCCTTTTTATACCATGAGTTCTCATCTTCCTCAGCAGACTCACGTCTGGCACCTTATATAGGGCTTCCTGAAAATCTAGGTAAACAACATTCACTGATTATCCTTTGTCTGCAGATTTGTCAGGCAAGATATCTCCTTCGCAATGCCATGATGACTTTGCCACATTTGATCATGAGGTTCTAAGTACTCCGTAACCTCATCCTTTGTATTGTACTCTAAAATCGTTCCAACTACTGGTCAGACTAACCGGCCTGTATTTTCCACTCTTCTGCTTTTCTCCCTTCTTGGACAATGGGGTATTATTCCACTCGGCTGGAACCACTCCTGACTAGTGATTTTTTTAAATATTACTATTAATGCCTCCACAGTCTCTGAAGCCACCTCATTCAGACACTGGGGTGCAGTACATCTAATCAGGTGAGATCTAACTTTAGTCCATTCTGCTTCCCAAGCACCTTCTCCTTAGTTTAGCTACTCCACCAACTTCCACCCCATGACTCTCTTGAAGTTCAGGCACTTTGCTGTGTGCAGACTGATGCAAAAATGTCATTCAATTCGTCTGCCATTTCTTTATTCTAAATTATCACTTCTGCATTATTTTCCAGCTGTCCATCGTCCAATCGTCCAACCTTTTTTTACTCGTTATGTATCTGAAGAAACTCTTGCGATCTTCTTTTGGCGAGCTTACGTTCATATTGTTGTTTTCCTCCATATGGCCTTTTTAGCTACCCTCTTATGTTCTCTAAAAGTTTTCCCAATTCCTCTGGCTTCCCATTGATCTTTCCCACACATTATCTTTTAGTTTGATGCTGTCCTTGGCTTCCCTTGTCACCAACCATCTCCTCATTCTCTCCCTAGAATCTTTATTCCTCTTTGGAATGAAAAGATCCTGCATCTTCTGAATTATTCCCAGAAATTCCTGCCATTGCTCTTCCACCTTCATTGCTGCTACGTCCCTTTCCTCTCAACTTTGGCCAGCTCTTCCCTCATGTCTCTGTAATCCCCTTCACTCAGCTGTAATACCGGCATTACATATTTCACCATTCCCTTTCAAATTGCAAGTTGAATCTTATTATATTGTGGTCACTACCTCCTAGTGGTTCTTTTACCGTGAGCCCGCTTATTAAATCCAATTCATTACACAACACTAAATCCAGAATTGCCTTTTCCCTTGTTGGCTCCACTTCAAGTTGATCCAAGAAACCATTTCAGAAGCACTCTACGAATTTCCTCTCTTGGGTTCTAGTACCAATCTGACTTTCCCAGTCTACCTGCATATTGAAATCTCTCATGACCACCTATCGTAGCATTGCCTTTCTTACATGCGGATTGTATCACCTTATGTAACTTGTACCCTATATCCTGGCTTCTGTTTGGAGGCCTGTAATTAACTCCCATTAGGGTATATTTTACACTTGTAATTTCTCAACTCTATCCACAATGACTCTCCGTCTGATTCTATATCACTCCTTGCTAACGACTGAATCTAATTCCTTACCAGCAGAACTACCCCAAGCTGTCTGTCTTTCTGATGGGACCTGTAACCTTGACTATTCAGCTCTGAGCTCCGGTCATTTCTTTCAGCCACATATTTGTAATGCCCACAACTTCATACCCAACAATTTCTAACTGTGCTCCAAGCTCATCCACTTTGTTCCTTACTACTACGTGCATTCATATACAACACCTTTAATTTGGTGTTCACCTCTCCTCCTCTCGCACCGGCCACCATTTTACCGGACTCTCTTATCCCTTCTTAAACTTTACGTCCTATTACTTCTGGTGACGCCTGTAATATTTTCTGCGCTCTCTTTCCCTTGAACTCCACCATACACTTGCAATGTGTGAATCCCACCCCCCCACTACTATATTGTTTAAAGCTCTATCCACAGACATGCCTATATGCTTTGCCAGGAGTCTGGTCCCAGCCAGATACAAGTGAAGTCCATCCCATTAGAACAGTTCCCTCCTTCATAAATGCTGGTGCCAATGCCCCACAAATTCAAACCCACTCTTCCACACCAGTCTTTGAGTTACCCGTTCAACTGTCCAAACTTCTCAACCCAAATAATGGAAATGGGTTTTAGGAACTAGGGACACACTGAGGTCAGTGAGGCTGAGATTGGGGGGGGGGGGGGGGGGGGGGGGGGGGGGGGGGGGGGGGGGGGGGGGGGGTATGCGCGGTCACACCCATGAAACAGTACAATAATGAATAACTTGTATTTTGAATTTAAAATATCGTCTAATGTGTATGATATATCATAGCTGCTTTCTTGCATCTCTCTCTCTCTCTCTCTCTCTCTCTCTCTCTCTCTCTCTCCTCTCTCCTCTCTCTCTCTCTCTCTCTCTCTCTCTCTCTCTCTCTCTCTCTCTCTCTCTCTCTCTCTCTCTCTCTCTCTCTCTCTCTCTCTCTCTCTCTCTCTCTCTCTCTCTCTCTCTCTCTCTCTCCTCTCTCTCTCTCTCTCTCTCTCTCTCTCTCTCTCCCTCTCTTTCTCTATTATCTATGTGTTGGCTGCAGCCATCGTCTGCTCGGTGAGGGAAGCAGGTCGGTGATTGATCAAAAGGCACCTCGGAGAGTTTGTCTGATTGGATGCCGAGTGACCAGCGCATAATGTGATGGACAGAATGCCCTCGGAGACAGCGGCTGATTGGATGGGAGGAGACCGATTTGATGATTGGACGGGAATTTTAAGGGAAGCGGGTCGGTGATTTGACGCAACCCTCTTAGAGACAGGGGTTGATTGGCCGCCAAATAATAGGCACACAAAAAAATGACACATGGGAAAACAAAAAAAAAGCGGAATTCCGATTTAAATCGGAACAATATTATGCCTGATCTGCAGCAAATATACTAGTATCCGCTCTAGTATCTTTGATATGCAGATCCTTCCTGTTGAAGAACCCTGGCCCGAAAGAACTCCTAATCCGTTCCCTCCACAGATGCCGCCTAAACCGCTGAGTTCCTCCAGCACTCTGTGTTTTTTTTTTAAATCTTGAAATTGAAGTTAGACATAAAGCTGGAGTAACTCAGGGGGACAGGCAGCGACTCTGGAGAGAAGACACTTCTTGTGACTGAACTGAACTCTCGTCGATGAGAGTACTTGTGATAGCCTGCAGAAGGGTTTCGACCTGAAATTCCACCCACTCCCCCAAGCTGCCGCCCGTCCCACTGAGCTAACCAAGTCCACACCCCCGTGGCCACCTTCAACTTCGGAACCAAACAAACAAAAAACAGAGTTCCAAGAAGGAACTGCAGATGCTGGAAAATCGATTGGAGATAAAAGTGCTAGAGAAACTCAGCGGGTGCAGCACCATCGATGGGACGAAGGAAATGGGCAACGTTTCCGGCTGAAACCCTTGGCCAGACTGATGCAGTTTGGTGGGGGTGGGGGTGGGGGGAGGCGGGAAGTATAAAGGAAGAGGGCTGAGGGAGAGCTGGGAAGGGAAGGAGACTACCTACGTGGAATATGAGATGGTGCTCATCCAATTTCCGGTGTTGCTCACTCTGGCCATGGTGGAGGCCCAGCACAGAAAGGACGGATTCGGAGTGGGTGGGGGAGTTGAAGTGCTGAGCCACCGGGAGATCAGGTTGGTTAATGTAAACCGAGCGGAGGTGTTCGACGAAACGGTTGCCAAGCCTACGCTTGGTCCCACCGATGTAGATCAGCTGACATCTAGAGCTGCGGATGCAATACGTGAGATTGGAGGAGTTGCAGGTGCACCCCTGTCGCACCTGGAACGACTACCTGTGTCCTTGAATGTTGTCAAGGGGGGAGGTAAAGCGACAAGTGTAGCATCTCCTGCTGTTGGAAGAGAAATTGTCCGCGGAGGGGATGGTGCGGTTGGGAAGGGAAAAATTGGCCAAGGAGTTACGGTGGTGCCTAAAATGCGGAAAGCAGACATGGGGAGAGATGGTAGATGTGGCTAGTCGTGGGATCACGTTGGGATCACGTTGGAGGTGCCTGCAGGGCTATTTGTTGTATGTTACGGCTGGTGGGGTGGAAGGTGAGGACTAGGGGGACTCTGCCCTTGTTCCGAGTGGGGTGAGGAGAGAGAGCAGTTGCAGGGTATTGAAGAGACCCTGGTGAGAGCCTCATACATAATAGGGGAGGTTACCTCCGTTCCATGAAGAATTAGGACATTTCCGATGCCATGTGTGGAACACCTCATCATGGGTGCAGTTGCGGCATAGACGGAGGAATTGGGAGGAGGGGATGGAGTCCTTACAGAGAGAAGGGTGGGAAGAAATGTAGTATATATAGCCTATATGGATGGGAAGGGAATGGAGGGTTATGGTCTGAGCGCAGGTATATGGGACTAGGGGATATTATGTGTTCGGCACGGACTAGAAGGGTCGAGATGGCCTGTTTCCGTGCTGTAATTGTTATATGGTATATGGTTATTATATGGTTATAGCCAGGTGAGTCAGTGGCTTTATAGTGGATATCGGTCAGAAGTGTATCACCTGCGATGGAGATAGTGAGGTCAAGAAATGGTAGGCCAGTGTCGGAAATGGTCAAGGTGTATTTGGGACTAGGGGAGAATACGTGTTCGGCATGAAGTAGAAGGGCCTAGATGCCCTGTTTCCGTGCTGTAATTGTTATATGGTTATAGAAGTGCCGGATGTAATGTACTGTTGAAGTTGATATAGTCAGTGAGTTGTGTGTGGGTGCAGGAGGTAGTACCAATGCAATCGGTGTAGAGTTCGGGGATGGGGCCCTGTTAGGTATCGAACAAGGATAGCTCGACGTACCCACAAAAAGGCAATCGTAGCTGGGGCCCATGCGCGTGTGCATAGCTACGCCTTGTATTTGGAGGAAATGGTAGGAGTCAAACGAAAAGTTGTTGAGGATAAGGACATATAAACATAGAAAATAGGTGCTGGAGTAGGCCATTCGGTCCTTCGAGCCTGCACCGCCATTCAATATGATCATAGCTGATCATCCAACTCAATATACTGTACCTGCCTTCTCTCCATACCCCCTGATCCCTTTAGCCACAAGGGCCACATCTAACGCCCTCTTAAATATAGCCAATGAACTGGCCTCAACTTCCTTCTGTGGCAGAGAATTCCAGAGATTCACCACTCTCTGTGTGAAAAATGTTTTTCTCATCTCAGCCCTAAAATATTTCCCCTTTATCCTTAAACTGTGACCACTTGTTCTGGACTGCTCCAACATCGGGAACAATCTTCCTGCATCTAGCCTGTCCACCCCCTTAAGAATTGTGTAAGTTTCTATAAGATCCCCCCTCAATCTTCTAAATTCTAGCGAGTAAAAGCCGAGTCTATCCAGTCTTTCGTCATATGAAAGTCCTCACATCCCATGAATCAGTCTGGTGAACCTTCTCTGTACTCCCTCTATGGCAGGAATGTATTTCCTCAGATTAGGAGACCGAAACTGTACGCAATACTCCAGGTGTGGTCTCACCAAGACCCTGTACAACTGCAATAGAACCTCCCTGCTCCCATACTCAAATACTTTTGCTATGAATGCTAACATACCATTCGCTTTCTTCACTGCCTGCTGCACCTGCATGCCTACTTTCAATGACTGGTGTACCATGACACCCAGGTCTCGCTGAATCTCCCATATTCCTAATCGGCCACCATTCAAATACTAGTTTACTTTCCTGTTTTTGCCACCAAAGTGGATAACCTCACATTTATCCACAGTATACTGCATCTGCAATGCATTTGCCCACTCACCCAGCCTATCCAAATCACCCTGCAGTCTCCTAGCATCCTCCTCACAGCTAACACTGCCCCTCCAGCTTCGTGTCAGCAGCAAACTTGGATATGTTGCATTCAATTTCCTCGTCCAAAACATTAATATATATATATATAGTAAATAGCTGTGGTCCCAGCACTGAGCATTGTGGTGCCCCACTAGTCACTGCCTGCCATTGTGAAAAGGACCCGTTTACTCCTACTCTTTGCTTCCTGTCTGCCAGCCAGTTCTCTATCCACATCAATACTGAACCACCAATACCGTGTGCTTTAAGTTTGCATACTAATCTCTTATGTGGGACCTTGTCGACAGCCTTCTGAAAGTCCAGATATAACACATCCACTGGTTCTCCATTATCCACTCCACAAGTTACATCCTCGAAACATTCGATACGATTCGTCAGACATGATTTACCTTTCATAAATCCAGGCTGACTTTGTCCGATGAATTCACCACTTTCCAAATGTGCTGCTATCCCATCTTTAATAAATGACTAGCTGTTTCCCCACTGCCGATGTCAGACTAACTTGTATGTAATTCCTCGTTTTCTTTCTCCCTCCCTTTTTAAAAAGTGGGGTTACATTAGCTACCCTCCAATCCTCAGGAACTACTCCAGAACCTAACGAGGTTTGAAAAATTATCAATAATGCATCAAATATTGTAGGCTACTTTCTTAAGTACTCTGGGATGCAGGCTATCTGGCCCTGGGGATTTTATCGGCCTTTAATCCATTCAATTTACCTAACACTGGCTAACCTGGATTTCACTCAGCTCCTCCATCGCATTTGACCCGCGGTCCCCTGCTATTTCCGGCAGATTATTTATGTCTTCCTTAGTGAAGACAGAACCAAAGTAGTTATTCCATTGGTCTGCCGTGTCCTTGTGCCCCATGATCAATTCAGCTGTTTCCGCCTGCAAGGGTCCTATATTTGTTTTAACTAATCTTTATTTCTTCACATATCTATAAAAAAAAATTGCAGTCAGTTTTCATGTTCCCTGCCCGTTTTCTTTCATATTATATTTTCTCTAATTAAGCTATTTTCCTCCTCTGCTGGTCTCCGAATTTCTCCCAGTCCTCTGGTAGGCTGCTTTTCCTGTCAAATTTATATGCTTCATCTTTTGTTTTGACACTATCCCTGATTTCCCTTGTTATCCACGGATGCACTACCTTCCCTGGTTTATTATTTTGCCAAACTGGGACGAACAATTGTTGTAATTCAACCATGCAGTCTTTAAATGCCTTCAAGTGCATATCCACCGTCAACCTTTTAAGAATCAATTGCCGGTCTATCTTGAACAATTCATGTCTCATACCCTCAAAGTCACCTTTCTTTATGTCCAGAACCCTTGTTTCTGAAAAATTATGTCACGCGCCATCCTAATGAAGAACTCAACCATATTATGGTCACTCTTGCCCAAGAGGCCACGCACAATAAGACTGCTAATTAACCCTTCCTCGTTACTCAATACCCAGTCTAGAATGGCCTGCACTCTCGTTGGTTCTTCCAAATGTTGGTTTAGAAAACTATCCCCCATACATTCCAAGAAATCCTCTTCCTCAGCACCCCTGCCAATTTGATTCACCCAATCTATATGTAGATTGAAGTCACCCATTATAACTATTTTACCTTTGTTGAACGCATTTCTAATTTCCTGTTTGATGCCATCCCCAACTCCACTACTACTGTTAGGTGGCCTGTACACAACTCCCACTAGCAATTTTTGCCCCTTAGTGTTTAACAGCTATACCCATATCGATTCCACACCCTCTAAGCTAATGTCCTTCCTTTCTATAGCGTTAATCTTCTCTCTAAACAGCAACGCTACCTCACCTCCTTTTCCTTTCTGGTATCCCTCCTGAATATTGAATATCCCTGGATGTTCAGCTTCCAGCCTTGGTCACCCTGGAGCCACGTCTCCGAGATCCCAACTATATCATAGTGATTAATAGCTATCTGCACAATCAACTCATCCACCTTATTACGAATGCCCCTTGCATTGAGACACAAAGCCTTCAGGCTTGTTTTATAATACTCTTAACCATTATACAATTATGTTGAAAAGTGGCCCTTTTTGATTTTTGCACTGGTTTTGTCTGCCTCCCACTTTTACTTTTCACCTTGCTACCTATTGCTTTCAACCCTCATTTTACACCCCTATGTCTCTCTGCTCACACATTTAAGAAACACTTTCCCATTAACTCCACCCTCGACTACCCCATTGGACACCCCAGCCCCCTTATTCAGTTTAAAACTACCCGTGTAGCAGTGGAAAACATACCTGCCAGAATGCTGGTCCCTCACCTGTTAAGATGCAATCCGTCCTTTTTGTACAGTTCCCCTTTACTCCAAAACAGATCCCAGTGATCTAAGAATCTAAATCCCTGCTCCGTGCACCAGTTCCTCATCCGCACATTCAGGTCCCGTATCTCCCTGTTCCTGCTCTCGCCAGCACGAGGAACTGGAACAAACCAGAGATAACGACCCTGGCGGTCCTGCTTTTCAACATTTTTCCGAGCTCTCTAAAGTCACGCTGCAGAATATTCATCCCCCTTTTTCCGACATCGTTTGTGCCGACATGCACTACCACTTCTGGATGTTCACCTTCGCCCTTGAGGAGTCTCTGCAATCTGTCAGTGACATCCTGGATCCTGGCACCAGGGAGGCAGCACACCATCCTCGCATCCCGTCTGTTGCCGCAGAAACCCCTGTCCATACCTCTAACAATGGAGTCTCCCACTACAATGACTTTGCCTGACGTTGGCCTCTTGGTTTTGGCTCAACAACCCTTTTTGATTCGCAAGCCAGTCCGCCGTTCTGTGTAATAACGTCTTCTGCCCCGACAGCTTCTAAGTGAGTGAACCTGTTCATAAGAGGTACAACACCCAGAGACGTTTGCATTCCATGCTTCCAGCTCTTTATTACCGCCACCCACCTTCTCTCTTCCAGTACCTTAGGTGTAACAATCTTACTGTAGAATTTGTCGAGGAACGACACGATTTCTGAGGTCGTCCACTTTCTCCGCTAGACGGAGGAAATATCTGTTGATGGGGATTGGTTGGTTCTCCGGTCGAGGAAGAACCGGAGGGCTTTGAGACCCGCCTAGCGGAGTATGGAGGTGTAGAGTGACTGGACGTCCATGGTGAAGATGAGGGGACGGGGTCCCAGAGAATGTAATGCCCGGAGTCGACGGAGAGTGTCCGAGGTGCCTTGATATAGTTCGGTAGGGGTTTAACCAGGGGGGATAGGATGGAGTCGACGTATGTGGAAATAAGTTCGGTTGGGGAACGAACAGTCAGAGACAATGAGTCTACCAGGTCTGTCAGGTTTGTGGATTTTTGGAAGAGGGTAAAATCGTGCCGTGCGGGGCTGGCGAACGATGAGGTTGAGGGCTTGGGGGGCAAGGAGCCGGAGTTGATGAAATCAGTGATGGTGCTAAATATAGTGCCCTGGTCCTCGTCAGTGGTGTCATGGTCCAGGAATAAGTAGGAGGAGGTGTCCGAGAGTTGACGCGGAGACTCAGCTTTGTAGAGATCAGCGCGCCAAACTACCACGGCACCTCCCTTGTTGGCGATTTGATCACCCGGTCTGGGTTGTTGCGGAGTGAGTCGATAGCTGTACGTTCATGGGGAGAGGTTAGAGTGAGACGGGGGAGTTGGGGTTGAGGCGGTTGATGTCCCGTTGGCAGTTACGTATAAAAGGTCTGTGCACAGAGTGCTGGAGGAACTCAGCTGGCCAGGCAGCATCCGCGGAGGGAACGGACAAGGAGACGCCACGGGCCAGGATTCTCCCCACTGCACAAACAGGAAGGAAACGCAGATGCAATGGCAATGGAAGTGAAATGAAAATGCAAGGAGCTGTTTGGCTTGGGCTGCCCTGTGCTTGAAACTGCAAAGACAATGGAAATGAAATGAAAATGCAATGAGCTGTTCGGCCTGTTCTGTGCTTGATACTGCAATGGAAATGGAAATGAAGTGAAAATGCAATGAGCTATTTGGCCTGCCCTGTGCTTGACTGTGAGATGGAAATGCTATGAAATGTTGTTTGGATTGCCTGAAACCACTAATTTCTGACCACAATGCCGGGAAACCAAACCCATTTTCCCAAAATGCCACATTAGTCCAGGAGACACATTTTGGCCCAAAAGACCCGTGCCAGGCTAGGAAAAGTCCAGAAAAATGCCTTTCACTGAGATTTCACAGATGTTTTTAAAGAGTCCTTTGGCCCATCAGACCTGTAGTAACCAAGAAGGAGTCCCTTCGGTCCATCAGTAAGTATTCCCCCTGCAATTATTAAACCTCACCCCAATATTTTCTCCCTCCCTTCATTGGCTCGATGTGAGATACAGGCCATGATATACGTTCCTCCTTCAATGCTGTAAGCTGCAGAAAAAGATAAAACATATCTAAAATCCATTCACCACCCTGTCCCCTTTCTCACTCACAGTCTTTCATCTGAGAACCCAGCCCACCAGGCCTGAGTGACTGAGCTGCCAGCCCACCAGGCCTGAGTGACTGAGCTGCCAGCCCACCAGGCCTGAGTGACTGAGCTGCCAGCCCACCAGGCCTGAGTGACTGAGCTGCCAGCCCACCAGGCCTGAGTGACTGAGCTGCCAGCCCACCAGGCCTGAGTGACTGAGCTGCCAGCCGTAGAATCCATACGACCCACAATGTCCACACTAGACCTCTGGAAACTAGTCCCTTCGGCCCACAATATTGCATTGGGGGACCAGCCCTCCCATGTGAGCATGGGACCCAACGGGTTCCACTTAGTCTACTACAAAATATTGCCATTTGAAAGAAGCTCCAGAATCCCCTGCACCCTCTCACGCCATCCCCACCCCCACACCCACACTTCCCTCCGACACGGACACGGAGCGATCGCCGGCCCCACCTTTTTTGGTTAAACACCTATTTCCTTCGGGTGTTTTCTTTTATTTCCACCTTACCCTTTACCGTACTTTGTCGATAGCGGTCTTGACCCGTTTGATGTCATCCTTCGACGTGCAGCTGGCCTCGGCCCGCACCGATGTACCGGACATGCTGTCCGTGCGTGTGTGTTTGTTTGGCGGAGCGGAGAGGCGGCGGCACCAAGAGCGAGTGAAAGTGCGGGCAGGCGGACGAAAGTATCGATCATAGAAACATAGACAATAGGTGCAGGAGTAGGCCATTCGGCCCTACGAGCCTGCACCGCCATTCAATATGATCATGGCTGATCATCCAACTCAGTATCCCGTACCTGCCTTCTCTCCATACCCCCTGATCCCCTTAGCCACAAGGGCCACATCTAACTCCCTCTTAAATATAGCCAATGAACTGGCCTCAACTACCCTCTGTGGCAGAGAGTTCCAGAGATTCACTACTCTGTGTGAAAAAAAGTTCTTCTCATCTCGGTTTTAAAGGATTTCCCGCTTATCCTTAAGCTGTGACCCCTTGTCCTGGACTCCCCTAACATCGGGAACAATCTTCCTGCATCTAGCCTGTCCAACCCCTTAAGAATGTTGTAAGTTTCTATAAGAAACTTACAAAATAGGGCGGAATAGGTGACATTTCGGGTGGAGACCCTTCTTCTGACTGACAGTCAAGGGAAAGGGAAACAGGAAATATAGGCTTATCTTTCATTATTTTGTCCTTAGTACCGTCTATATATCGTGTTCCACTTTCCCCTGGCTCAGTCTAAAGAAGCGTCTCGACGCGAAATTTCACCTATTCTCTATGATCGATATTTCCGTCCGTCTGTCCGCTCATTCGCTCGCCCTTGGATTAAGTAGCGCACGATAAAGCTGCGAATTCACGCACAGGATGGAAAGTGAAAACTAGGGGAACGCCGTCCCCCTGCGTACCCCCCCCCCATTTCGATCACTGCCTGTACTCCTAGTTCCTCCTGCTCAACGACATTCCTTACCTACCTGTGATACCACTTTCAGAGACTTTCAATTATTCCTCGGTCCCACGGGTCTACAAGACCCTATCTACCTGTGATCCCACCTTCAAGGAACGATGTACTTGCGCTCCTAGATCCCTCTGTTCAACAATAATCCCTATCTAACTGTGACGCCAATGATGTACCTGCGCTCCGAGACCCATCTGTTCAAAAACAAACTCTATCTACCTGTGATCCCACCTTCAAGGGACTATGTAACTGCGCTCTTAGATCCTTCTGCTCTACAAACATCCCTATTTACCTATTTCTCCACTTGCAGCCTGTGCTCTTCAACCCCTCTGCTCTACCACACTCCGCAGAGCTGTGTAGATCCTGCCCATTTTGGAATTTTCAAAATGTAGCACCTCATGTTTTCTGTGCATGTGAATGTTTTATGGCCATATTTGTTGTTCCAGAACTTCCGCCGCCACCGACTATCTCCAAGACTCCTGACTATCCCGTGTACGTGCCTGGGGAATCCGTCACCATCACGTGTACTAGTTCACGGCGGGACACGGCGGGGAGGTTTCAGTTGAGAAAAGACTCCAACCTTCTCACAAACAGCACGGGAAGTGACACGACCTTCAACCACCGGATAACAGACTTAAGGGCAGACGTGGCCAACACCTACACCTGTGTCATGTTGGTGCAAGTCTCCGCTCGGTGGCTCCCTTCCGCTCCGAGCCGTGCGATCCACATTCGTGTCATTGGTCAGTCACACACGCCACCATCATAGTATATATTCAGGGGGGATTATGGTGCATTTTGTGATGGTGCTGGGAAAGAAACATTGGTAATAGTTTCGTCCCGTCTACGTTAGTTTAGTTTAGTTTAGTTTATTTCAGTTTAATTTAGTTTAGTTCCTTTCATTTTGCTTGGCTTTCCAATTTAATCCAGTTCTGTTCTGATCCCTCTCCACAACACCTCTCCGTATTGAGCTGGGACTCCACCTTCATGGAACTAAGTACCTGCCATCCTGGATCCCTCTACTCCATAACATTCCTTATCTAATTGTACAGCAGGCTTCGGGGAACGATGTGCCTGCGCTTCTATATATCTCTGATCTATAATAATCCCTATCAATCAATTACGATACTTTCAGGGACCGATGTACCTGCACTTCTCGATCACTCTGCTCTCCTACATTCCCAACCATCCTGTGACGCGTTTTTAGGGATGTAAGTAACTGCGCTCCGAGATCCCTCGGCTCTACAATACTCCCAACTGTGTCCATTTACTCCTAGATTCCTCTGCACAACAAAACTCCCTATCCACCTCCAAGGACAAATGTACCTGCGCTCGTAGATCCCTCTGCTCTACAACATCCCCCCAGAGCTGTTCGACAACACTCCCCAGAGCTCTACCATTCACTATGTAGGACGTGCCCATGATCGACTTTCCAGAACGTAACACCACCCATTTTTCCCTGCATGTAGATATTTTATGGCGATGTTTTTCGTTGCAGAACTCCCGCGTCCACCGACTATCTCCAAGATTCCTGATTACCCTGTGTATGTGCCTGGAGAATCCGTCACCCTCACGTGCGCTAGTCCACGGCGAGAAACGGCGGGGAGGTTTCAGTTAAGGAAAGATTCCGACCTTCTCACTAGCAGCACGGGAAGCGACACGACCTACACCCACCGTGTCCCAGAGTTAAGGGCAGACATGGACAGCACCTACACTTGCGTCATGTTGGTGCACGTCTCCGCTCGGTGGCTCCCGTCCCCTCCAAGCCCAGCGGTCCACATACGTGTCACAGGTTAGTCACACACGCCGTCGTCATGGGATTTATTCAGGGAGGATTATAGTGCTTAGTGTGATGGAGCTGGGAAACAAACCAGACTCCTTTCATTGTGATTATTTTAGTTAACTTCAGTTTCATTTAGTTGAGTCCAGCTCACATTAGTATCTACGGCTTAGTTTAGTAAGTTCTAGTTTAATTAAATCCCGTTTAGTTTACTTCAGTGTGATTTAGTTCAGTTCCGCTCACTTTCTGTTACGATGCGATGCGATAGAACGTAGAGAGCGAAATTGGTCTGCCACAATAATGAACATTGGAACGATAGCACAGGTGGAAGATGGCGTCCTACACCCCCACAGATTGCTAGGTCATCGAACTGCAAGCGGTGCAGTTTGGGTTTAACCAGTTGTCGCAGGTGCGTGAGCATTAGCTTCCCCAGGGATTTCGTGATGTGTGAAGTCAGCGCCACCGGTCTGCTCTTATCGCAGGAGCTGGGGCACGTCCCCTTTGGTACATGAACCAGGCCGGATGCCTTCCACATCACAGTGAACCCTCTCCAGGCTCAGGCTCAGGCTGAGGCTGAAGCTATAATCATATAACCATATAACAATGACAGCACGGAAACAGGCCATCTCGGCCCTACAAGTCCGTGCCGAACAAAATTTTTCCCCTTAGTCCCACCTGCCTGCACTCATACCATAACCCTCCATTCCCTTCTCATCCATATGCCTATCCAATTTATTTTTAAATGATACCAATGAACCTGCCTCCACCACTTCCACTGGAAGCTCATTCCACACCGCTACCACTCTCTGAGTAAAGAAGTTCCCCCTCATATTACCCCTAAACTTCTGTCCCTTAATTCTGAAGTCATGTCATCTTGTTTGAATCTTCCCTATTCTCAAAGGGAAAAGCTTGTCCACATCAACTCTGTCTATCCCTCTCATCATTTTAAAGACCTCTATCAGGTCCCCCCTTAACCTTCTGCGCTCCAGAGAATAAAGACCTAACTTATTCAACCTATCTCTGTAACTTAGTTGTTGAAACCCAGGCAACATTCTAGTAAATCTCCTCTGTACTCTCTCTAATTTGTTGACATCCTTCCTATAATTGGGCGACCAAAATTGTACACCATACTCCAGATTTGGTATCACCAATGCCTTGTACAATTTTAACATTCCATCCCAGCTTCTATACTCAATGCTCTGATTTATAAAGGCTAGCATACCAAAAGCTTTCTTTACCACCCTATCTATATGAGATTCCACCTTCAAGGAACTATGCACGGTTATACCCAGATCCCTCTGTTCAGCTGTATTCTTCAATTCCCTACCATTTACCATGTACGTCCTATTTTGATTTGTCCTGCCAAGGTGTAGCACCTCACAGTTATCAGCATTAAACTCCATCTGCCATCTTTCAGCCCATTTTTCCAAATGGCCTAAATCACTCTGTAGACTTTGGAAATCCTCTTCATTATCCACAACACCCCCTATCTTGGTATCATCTGCATACTTACTAATCCAATTTACCACACCTTC
Organism: Leucoraja erinaceus; assembly: GCF_028641065.1. Lineage (NCBI taxonomy): Eukaryota > Metazoa > Chordata > Chondrichthyes > Rajiformes > Rajidae > Leucoraja > Leucoraja erinaceus. The sequence goes on from NW_026576254.1 coordinate 52,907, forward strand.
ATCCAGATCATTGATGTACATGACAAACAACAAAAGACCCAACACAGATCCCTGAGGCACCCCACTAGTCACCTGCCTCCAACCCGACAAACAACCATCCACCATTACCCCTCTGGCTTCTCCCATTCAGCCACTGTTGAATCCATCTTGCTATTCCTGCATTTATACCCAACAGTTGAACCTTCTTAACCAACCTTCCATGAGGAACATTGTCAAAGGCCTTACTAAAGTCCATATAGACAACATCCACTGCTTTACCCTCGTCAATCTTCTTTTAGCTTTTCTAATTTCTTTCTTAAGGTTCTTTTTACATTCCTTACACTCCACAAGCACCTCATTTACTTCATGCTGCCTATAATTATTGTAGATCTCCCTCTTTTTCCGAACAAGATGTCCAATTTCCCTTGAACACCAGGGCTCTTTCCAATTTTTACTGTTTCCTTTCAACCGAACAGGAACATAAAGATTCTGTACTCTGAAAATTTCCCCTTTAAATGTCCTCCATTTCTCTTCTACACCTTTCCGATAAAACAAAATGTCCCAGTTCACTCCTTTTAAATCATCTCGCATCTCATCAAAGTTAGCCTTTCTCCAATCAAAAATCTCAACCCTAGGTCCAGTTCTGACCTTCTCCATAATTATATTGAAGCTAATGGTATTGTGATCACTGGACCCGAAGTGCTCCCCAACGCATACCACCGCCACCTGACCCATCTCATTTCCTAACAGGAGGTCCAGCACTGCCCCTCCTCTAGTAGGTACCTCTATGTATTGCTGCAAAAAACTATCCTGTACACATTTTACAAACTCCAAACCATCCAGCCCATTTACAGAATGTGTTTCCCAGTCTATGTGTGGAAAGTTGAAATCTCCCACAATCACTACCTTGTGCTTACTACTAATATCTGCTATCTCCTTACATATTTGCTCTTCCAATTCTCATTCCCCATTTGGCGGTATATAATACACCCCTATAAGTGTTGCTACACCTTTCCCACTTCTCAGTTCCACCCAAATAGCCTCGCTAGATGAGCCCTCCAATCTATCCTGCCAAAGCACTGCTGTAATATCATCCCTGACTAGCAATGCAACACATCCACCTCTTGCCCCTCCAATTCTATCACACTTGAAGCAACGGAATCCTGGAATATTTAGTTTCCAATCACAGCCCTCCTGCAACCATGTTTCACTGATCGCCACAACATCATACTTCCAAGTGTCTATCCAGACTCTAAGCTCATCCAAATTCTAAGGGACTGTTGGCGTCACTACCAGAACAGTGTTAAAAAGGCCAAAAGATAGTACCTGTCTAAAATTATTGTGTCAAAGTGTCATGACCCACGTGTGCTATTTGAAATCATCGACTCTGTTCTAAATGCCCCGCAGCCTGTCTGTCTGGAAGCTTCACCTGAAATGTGTAATGACTTCCTGCACTTTTTTGTTGATAAGGTTGTTTCCTTAAGGGCTCTCATTTCAGCTCCTGCCTCTGACCCTTCTGTTTCGGTCCCTTGCCTGGTGGTATTCGACAAGTTTGAGCCTGTGACTATATCGTATTTAAAGGATGTGGTTTCCCATATTAAGCCATCGGGTTCTCCTTGTGATGCGGTCCCTCCTCATATTTTTAAAGAGGTTTTCCCTAGTATTGGGCAGTCGGTTCTTACCATTATTAACAGCAGCGTGTGTTCTGGGGTTGTGCCCGTGAGTTTTAAACATGCGGTAGTACAACCACTACTTAAGAAACCTGGCCTGGATCAATCTGTTCTGGCCAATTTTAGACCCATCTCGAAATTGCCTTTTATTTCTAAATTACTGGAGAGAGTTGTTTATGCTCAGCTGAAACTATTCCTGGAGGAGCATGATATTCGGGAGATCTTCCAGTCTGGATTTAAAACCATGCACAGCACGGAGTCAGCATTGCTAAGGGTTTTTAATGACATCCTCCTAGTTAATGATTCTGGAGATTGTGTGGTTCTTGTCCTGCCGCCTTTGATACGGTGGACCATAATATCTTGTTATCTCGGCTACGGCAGATAGTGGGCATCTGCGGCAGTGCCCTGGGATGGTTCAGGTCCTATCTGGCAGACAGAACCATGTGTGTTAGCCTTGCTGGGTTTGAATCCTCTTCCGCTCCCCTGTCATATGGGGTTCCACAGGGTTAGATTCTGGGGCCCCTGCTTTTCTCGCTGTACATACTTCCTCTGGGTTCCATCCTTAGAAAGCATGGCATCTCTTTCCACTGTTATGCAGATGATACCCAGCTTTATTTGCCGCTGAGGGGGGAAGACGCCTTTTCTGTAAAATCGCTTCTGTCTTGTCTTGATGACATTAAGTCCTGGTTGGCCCTAAACTTTCTTGGATTTAATGAAAAGAAGACAGAGGTGATTTTATTTGATCCCAATGACTGCCGTGAACCTCCATTTGTTGATTTAGGTCCATTGTCACGGTACGTGAAGCCAACAGTTGTGAACCTGGGTTTTAGGATGGATAGTGACTTTAAATTGGATCGCCAAATATGCGCGGTGGTTAAGTCCAGCTTCTTTCACCTAAGGAAGCTGGCGAAGGTGAAGCCCATTCTCGAGCGGCAGCATTTTGAGACAGTAATCCATGCCTTTATTACATCTAGGCTGGATTACTGTAACGCACTCTATTTTGGTGTTGCTCGTTCTTCACTGGCTCGTCTCCAGTTGGTTCAGAATGCTGCTGCTCGCCTTTTAACAGGGACTCGAAAGAGGGAGCACATATCGCCAATTCTGGCCTCCCTCCACTGGCTCCCGGTGCACTTTTGAGTTTATTTTATGATACTATTATTTGTTTATAAATCTCTGAATGGGCTCGCCCCGCCTTACCTCTCTGAGCTGCTCCACCCATACGCTCCTGCCCGGTCCCTCAGGTCAGCTGGTCAGTTGCTCCTGGAGGTACCGAGGTCTAGTCGGCGGCTCAGAGGGGATAGAGCCTTCTCTGTTGCTGCTCCGGCACTCTGGAACACCCTGCCGTTGCATATCAGACAGGCCCCCTCACTGTCCATCTTCAAATCCAGTGTTAAAACACATTTGTACTCCCTGGCTTTTGACCATGCGTGAGACTTTGCTTCTGTTTTTATTGTTTTTAATGTTTCTTTATTTTACATGTCTTTTCCTACTATTTCTTTTGATTGTTATTATTGGTGTGTATTAACTTTTTTGTCAATGATTAGTGATGTACAGCACTTTGTTGCAGCTATGATTGTTTTTAAAGTGCTCTATAAATAAAATTATTATTATTATCATTATCCACCTTTTTTACAATGCTCCTAGCATTAAAATATGCACATTTAAGAAACCCCCCGTCTCTTCTTCTCTGTTTATTTCCTTTTTTTTCTTTCTCCTCTTGTGTCCGAGTGCTTCCCTTTTCTGCTTCCTGCCTCCCATTCTGTCTGCTAGCTTTCTCTATTTGAGTCCCTCGCCCCAACCATTCTAGTTTAAAGTCTCCCCAGTGGCCTTTGCAAATTTCCCCGCCAGGATATTGGTCACCCTCGGGTTCAAGTGCAACCCATCCTTTCTCCCACCTTCCACAAAAGAAGTCCCAATGATCCAGAAACTTGAATCCCTGCCCTCTGCACCAGTCTTTCAGCCACGCATTTATCCTCCACCTCGCTCCATTCCTACTCTCGCGTGGTACAGGCAGTAATCCTGAGATTGTTACCTTTTTGGTCCTTTTCCTTAACTCTCCTCCCAACTCCCTAAATCCTCCCTTCAGGACCTCTTCCCTTTTTTTACCTATGTCATTTGTACCTATATGTACCACGACCTCAGGCTCCTCTCCCTCTGATTTCAGGATATCTTGGATGCGTTGAGACACGTCCGAGACCTTGGCACCAGGGAGGCAGACCACCATCCTGGTCTCCCAACTGCGTCCACAGAAACGCCTATCCGACCCCCTAACAATAGAGTCCCCAATTACTATTGCCCTCTTTTGTTCCCTAGCTTTTGGAGCAACAGGGCCGGTCTCTGTGCTGGAGGCCCGTCCGCTGTCGCTACCCCCGGGTAGGCTGTCACCCCCATCCGTACTCAAACAGGAGTACTTATTTGCAAGGTGTACCGACATTGGAGTACTCACTCGTTCCTGCCTCTGCCCCTTGCCCTTCCTTAGCGTGACCCACATGTCTCTCTCCCGTGGTTTTGGAGTGACCACCTCTCTATAACTCCCCTCTATGACCTCCTCACTCTCCCTGATCAGAGCGAGGTCATCGAGCTGCTGCTCCAGGATCCTAATACGGTCCCTTAGGAGCCCCATCTCGCTGCACCTTGATGCAGATGTGGACGTCTGGAGGGCCATCCGACACCATGACCTCCCACATCTGACATCCAGAACAGTAAACTGCCCTGACTGTCATTCTCCCGCCTTACCCTGGATCCGATACCAGTATAATACAATAGAAACTGCTGGGAGAAATCAGCGGGTATCTGACTCACAACAGCTGCTCCCTCGTGCCCTTTAAACTGCCCTTTATTATATAAACAAAAAGCACTGTACCTTTAGCCCTCTGTACCTTGACTAAAGCACTGTACCTTTAACCCACTGTACCCTTGGCTCACTGTGCCTTTACCAAACCTTTAACCAGAAAGCCGAAATGCTAACCTGAGGTTGCACCCAATCAGCTGCTTCCTCTAGTCTGCTTCCGCCAATCAACGGCTTCCACCAGAACCCTCCTTATGGAGTGTGGAACGTTACGGATTTTGGTAAAAGCCCTGACCCTCCTCCACACTCTCCAACGCTCCCGGGCCTCTGTGAACGCAAGCCCCGCACCCGATTTAAGTACTCACCGCCCTGACCCTCCTCCACACTCTCCAACGGTCCCGGGCCTATGCTGGAGGACTCTGCACAGCTGGCTGGCACACGGCTTGAGTACCCAAGGGCTGATACCATCGGGTCCCGCGGCTTTGCGTGGGTGTAGTCTGCACAGCTCTGCTGGAATATTTGGCTAACATCAGTTTGAGTCCGTTTAATTTAATCCTCTTAGTTTACTTCAATTTGTTTAATTTAGTGTAGCCCCTTTTATTTTGTTTGGCTTCATTCAATTTGATTTAGTTTAATTTAATCCAGCTGAGTTTGGTTCATATTGGCTCTAGCCCAAGTGGGAGGTGTGGTGAGTCAGAGGGGTGAAAACAGTTCAAGTAAAGGCCAAGGACAGGCAGATTTCACTCAGAACGGCTGCAGATTTGGGAGCAACAGCAGCAAAAGATTAGCAAGAGATACGACTGATTGGCTCTAGCCCAAGTGGGAGGAGAGAAGTGAGTCAGAGGGGTGGAAAACAGTTGAAAACCGAGGAATTTGGTTTGTAAATTGGTAAAGCAGGCAATTTATCAGTCAATTTAAGCAAGACGGCTCTTAGCGAGCGGCAGTGAGGGAAGTGCCCTGTGAGAAAAGTGTGAGTCTTTGGCTCGAAAGTCTTCGGCGAGGAGGCTGAGGAGAGGAGACCACGCAATACGCTTGAGAGGTAGAGACGAAAGAAGGAGATGTCAGGCAAGCTAATTCAGTGCGATACTTGCAGTATGTGGGAGGTCAAGGACACCGCTGGTGCCTCTAGCTGCTACAAATGCGAGAGGTGCATCCAGGTAGAGCTCCTGAAGGGCCGTGTTGGGGAACTGGAGAAGCAAGTGGATGACCTCCGGTTCGTCCGAGAAACGGAGTCGTTCCTCGACAAGTCCTACAGTACGATTGTTACACCTAAGGTACTGGAAGAGAGAAGGTGGGAGACAGTGAGAAAGGGAGGGAAGCATGGAATGCCAACGTCCCCGGGTGGTGTACCTCTTGTGAACAGGTTCATCCGCTTAGAAGTTGTTGGGACAGAAGACGTGTTTACACTGAGCGGTGGACTGGCTAGCGATGCAAATAGGGCTGTTGAGCCAAAACCAAAAAGGCCTAAGGCAGGCAAGGCCATTGTAGTGGGAGACTCCATTGTGAGAGGTACGGACAGGGGTTTCTGCGGCAACAGACAGGATGCGAGGATGGTGTGCTGCCTTCCCGGTGCCAGGATCCATGATGTCACGGACAGAGTGCAGAAAATCCTCAAGGGCGAAGGTGAACATCCGGAAGTGGTAGTGCATGTCGGCACAAACGATTTCTGACTGAAAGTCTGAGAGTCAGGGGAAAGGGGAATGAGGGATGTAGACGGTACTTAGGATAAATTAATGGACGTTTCCCTGACACAGTCTGAAGAAGGGTCTTTACCAAAAGCATCAGGGAGGGAGTTAGATGTGGCCCTTGAGGCAGTTAGATGTGGCCCTTGTGGCTAAGGGGATCAGGGGGTATGGAGAGAAGGCAGGTACGGGATACTGAGTTGGATGATCAGCCATGATCATATTGAATGGCGGTGCAGGCTCGAAAGGCCGAATGGCCTACTCCTGCACCTAATTTCTATGTTTCTATGTTTCTATTTCGGAAAGAAGGGGATGAATATTCTGCAGCGTGACTTTAGAGAGCTCGGAAAAATGTTGAAAAGCAGGACCGCCAGGGTTGTTATCTCCGGTTTGCTTCCAGCTCCTCGTGCTGGCGAGAGCAGGAACAGGGAGATACGGGACCTGAACGTGTGGCTGAGGAACTGGTGCACGGGGCAGGGATTTAGATTCTTAGATCACTGGGATCAGTTTTTGGGTAAGGGGGAACTGTACAAAAGGGACAGATTGCATCTTATCAGGTGTGGGACCAGCATTCTGGCAGGCAGGTTTGCCACTGCTACACGGGTGTTTTAAACTAAGTAAGGGGGGTGGGGTGCCGAATGGGATAGTGGAGGATGGAGTTAAAGGGAAAGGGTTTCTTAAATGTGTGAGCGTAGAGACAGATGGGTGTAAAATGAGCAATAGGTAGCAAGGTGAAAATAAGCAATAGGTAGCAAGGTGAAAAGTAAATGTGGCAGGCAGACAAAACCAGGGCAAAAATCAAAAAGGGCCACTTTTCAACATAATTGTATAAGGGGTAAGAGTGTTGTAAAAACAAGCCTGAAGACTTTGTGTCTCAATGCAAGGAGCATTTGTAATAAGGTGGATGAGTTGAATGTGCAGATAGCTATTAATGACTATGATATAGTTGGGATCACGGAGACATGGCTCCAGGGTGACCAAGGCTGGGAGCTGAACATCCAGGGATATTCAATATTCAGGAGGGATGGAGAGAAAGGAAAAGGAAGTGGGGTAGCGTTGCTGATTAGAGAGCAGATTAACGCAATAGAAAGGAAGGACATTAGCTTTGAGGATGTGGAATCGATATGGGTAGAGCTGCGAAACACTAAGGGCAGAAAACGCTGGTGGGTGTTGTGTACAGGCCACCTAACAGTAGTAGTGAAGTTGGAGATGGTATCAAGCAGGAAATTAGAAATGCGTGCGACAAAGGCAAAATGGTTATAATGGGTGACTTCAATCTACATATAGATTGGGTGAATCAAATTGGCAGGGATGCTGAGGAAGAGGATTTCTTGGAATGTATGCAGGATAGTTATCTAAATCAACATGTAGAGGAACCAACGAGAGAGCAGGCTATTTTAGACTGGGTATTGAGTAATGAGGAAGGGTTAGTTAGCAGTCTTGTTGTACGTGCCCCCTTGGGCAAGAGTGACCATAATATGGTTGAGTTCTTCATTAGGATGGAGAGTGACATTGTTAATTCAGAAACAATGGTTCTGAACTTAAAGAGAGGTAACTTTGAGGGTATGAGACGTGAATTGGCCAAGATTGACTAGCAATTAATTCTAAAAGGGTTGACGGTGGATATGCAATGGAAGACATTTAAAGACTGCATGGATGAACTACAAAAATTGTACATCCCAGTTTGGGCAAAGGAATAAATCAGGGAAGGTAGTACATCCGTGGATAACAAGGGAAATCAGGAATAGTATCAAAGCGAAGGATGATGCGTATAAATTAGCCAAAAAAAGCAGCAAAAGGTTTTATAGATATGTGAAAAGAAAGAGATTAGTTAAAACAAATGTAGGTCCCTTGCAGTCAGAAACAGGTGAGTTGATCATGGGGAACAAGGATATGGCGGACAAATTGAATAACTACTTTGGTTCCGTCTTCACTAAGGAAGACATAAATAATTTGCCGGAAATAGCAGGGGACCGCGGGTCAAAGGAGTTGGAGGAATTGAGTGAAATCCAAGTTAGCCGGGAATTGGTGTTGGGTAAATTGAATGGACTAAAGGCTGATACATCCCTAGGGCCAGATAGGCTGCATCCCAGAGTGCTTAAGGAAGTAGCCCAGAAATAGTGGATGCATTAGTAATAATCTTTCAAAACACTTTAGATTCTGGAGTAGTTCCTGAGGATTGGCGGGTAGCAAACGTAACCCCACTTTTTAAGAAGGGAGGGAGAGAGAAAACGGGGAATTACAGACCAGTTAGTCTAACATCGGTAGTGGGGAAACTGCTAGAGTCAGTTATTAAAGATGGGCTAGCAGCACATTTGGAAAGTGATGAAATCATTGGACAAAGTCAGCATGGATTTATGAAAGGTAAATCATGTCTGACGAATCTTATAGAATTTTTCGAGGATGTAACTAGTAGCGTGGATAGGGGAGAACCAGTGGATGTGGTGTATCTGGACTTCCAGAAGGCTTTCGACAAGGTCCCACATAAGAGATTAGTATACAAACTTAAAGCACACGGCATTGGGGGTTCAGTATTGATGTGGATAGAGAACTGGCTGGCAAACAGGAAGCAAAGAGAAGGAGTAAACGGGTCCTTTTCACAATGGCAGGCAGTGACTAGTGGAGTACCGCAAGGCTCAGTGCTGGGACCCCAGCTATTTACAATATATATTAATGATCTGGATGAGGGAATTGAAGGCAATATCTCCAAGTTTGCGGATGACACTAAGCTGGGGGGCAGTGTTAGCTGTGAGGAGGATGCTAGGAGACTGCAAGGTGATTTGGATAGGCTGGGTGAGTGGGAAAATGTTTGGCAGATGCAGTATAATGTGGATAAATGTGAGGTTATCCATTTTGGTGGCAAAAACAGGAAAGCAGACTATTATCTAAATGGTGGCCGACTAGGAAAAGGGGAGATTCAGCGAGACCTGGGTGTCATGGTACACCAGTCATTGAAAGTAGGCATGCAGGTGCAGCAGGCAGTGAAGAAAGCGAATGGTATGTTAGCTTTCATAGCAAAAGGATTTGAGTATAGGAGCAGGGAGGTTCTACTGCAGTTGTACAAGGTCTTGGTGAGTCCACACCTGGAGTATTGCGTACAGTTTTGGTCTCCGAATCTGAGGAAGGACATTATTGCCATAGAGGGAGTGCAGAGAAGGTTCACCAGACTGATTCCTGGGATGTCAGGACTGTCTTATGAAGAAAGACTGGATATACTTAGTTTATACTCTCTAGAATTTAGGAGATTGAGAGGGGATCTTATAGAAACTTACAAAATTCTTAAGGGGTTGGACAGGCTAGATGCAGGAAGATTGCTCCCGATGTTGGGGAAGTCCAGGACAAGGGGTCACAGCTTAAGGATAAAGGGGAAATCCTTTAAAACCGAGATGAGAAGAACTTTTTTCACACAGAGAGTGGTGAATCTCTGGAACTCTCTGCCACAGAGGGTAGTCGAGGCCAGTTCATTGGCTATATTTAAGAGGGAGTTAGATGTGGTCCTTGTGGCTAAGGGGATCAGAGGGTATGGAGAGAAGGCAGGTACGGGATACTGAGTTGGATGATCAGCCATGATCATATTGAATGGCGGTGCAGGCTCGAAGGGCCGAATGGCTTACTCCTGCAACTAATTTCTATGTTTCTATATCCCTCCGTACAACACCACTCCCAATCAAGATATGACTCCACCTTCAGGGAACTATGTACCTGCACTCCCGGATCCCTCTACTCTACAACAATCCCTATGATGCCACTTTCAGTGAAAGTTCTACCTGCATTTCAAGATCCCTCTGTTCTACTACTTTCCCAATCTTCCTGTGATGGTACATTTGGTGAAATATGTACCTGTACTCCAAGATCCCTCTACTCAACAACATTCCGTACCTACCTGTGACACCGCGTTCAGGGAATTGTGTCCAATTACCCCTATGTCCCACTGGTGTACAGGTTTACACGTTTCCTTTATTGTCATTCAGACCGAAGTCTGAACGAAATTTCGTGCCTGCAGTCATACACACATACAATATAATAAAAAAACAACAATAAACACATATTAACATCCACCACAGTGAGTCCACCTAGCACCTCCTCACTGTGATGGAGGCAAAAGTCTTAGATACAACATCCATCTTCCTGCAACACCACCTTCATGGACCTAGGTAACTGCGTACTGAGATCCCTCTGCTCTACAACACTCCCCAGAGGTGTGTAGATCCTGCCCATTTGGAAGTTTCAAAATGTAACACCTCATGTTTTCTGTGCATGTAAATGTTTTATGGCCAAATCTGTTGTTTCAGAACTTCCGTCGCCACCGACTATCTCCAAGACTCCTGACTATCCCGTGTATGTGCCTGGAGAATCCATCACCATCACGTGCGCTAGTTCACGGCGGGACCCGGCGGGGAGGTTTCAGTTGAGGAAAGACTCCAACCTTCTCACCAGCAGCACGAGAAGTCACACGACCTTCACCCACCGGATAACAGACTTAAGGCCAGACGTGGACAACACCTACACCTGTGTCATGTTGGTGCAAGTCTCCGCCCGGTGGCTCACGTCCCCTCCGAGCCGTGCGATCCACATTCGTGTCATTGGTCAGTCACACACGCCACCATCATGAGATTTATTCAGGGAGGATTATGGGGCTTCGTGTATTGGTGCTGGGAAAGAAACCTGGGTTATAATTTCGTACGGCCTACTTTGGTTTAGTTTAGTTTAGTTTAATTCAGTTCAATTTAGTTTCTTTCATTTTGCTTGGCTTCATTGAGTTTGATTTGTGTTTAATTTAATCCAGTTGAGTCCTGTTCTGATCCCTCTCCACCACACCTCTCTGTATTAAGATGTGAATCCACCTTTAGGGAACAAAGTACCCGCACTCCTGAATCCATCTACTCCATAACATTCCCCATCTAATTGTGTCGCCAGCAGCAGCCTGCGCTCCTATATATCTCTGCTCTATAAAAATACTTATCTACCAATGACGACACTTTCAGGGAACGACATGCCTGCACCCCTTGATCCTTCTTTTCTCCTACCCTCCCAAACGTATTGTAACGCATTCTACGGGAATAAAGTACCTGCACTCCTATATCCATCTGCTCTAAAATTCTCCCAATCTACCTCTGTTGCAACTTTCAGGCCACTGTGACCATTTACTCCTTGATCCCTCCGCTCTGCAAAACTCCCTGTCTACCTGCACGCCACCTTCAAGGAAAAATGTACATGCGCTCCTATATCTCCCTGCTCTATCACACTCCCCAGAACTGATCTACACCACTACCCAGAGCTGCTCTACAACACTCCCCAGCGCAGCTCTACAACACGTCCCATCGCTGCTCTACAACACTCCCCAGCGCAGCTCTACAACACTTCCCATAGCTGCTCTACAACACGTCCCATCGCTGCTCCACAACACTCCCCAGCGCAGCTCTACAACACGTCCCATCGCTGCTCCACAACACTCCCCAGCGCAGCTCTACAACACGTCCCATCGCTGCTCTACAACACTCCCCAGAGCTCTACCATTCACTATGTAGGACGTGCCCATGTTGGATTTTCCAAAACGCAAAACCACCCATTTTTCTGTGCATGTAGATATTTTATGGCGATGTTTTTCGTTCCAGAACGCCCGCGTCCACCGACTATCTCCAAGACTCCTGATTATCCTGTGTATGTGCCTGGAGAATCCATCATCCTCACGTGCGCTAGTCCACGACGAGACACGGCGGGGAGGTTTCAGTTGAGGAAATACTCCAACCTTCTCACCAACAGCACGGGAAGCCACACGACTTTCACCCACCGCATCACAGAATTAAGGGCAGACATGGACAGTACCTACACCTGTATCATGTTGGTGCACGTCTCCGCTCGGTGGCTCCCATCCCCTCCAAGCCCAGCGGTCCACATACGTGTCACAGGTTAGTCACACACGCCATCGTCATGGGATTTATTCAGTGGGGGATTATAGTGCTTAGTGTGATGGAGCTCGGAAACAAACCTGGGTAGTTTAATCCAGACTGCTTTCATTTAGATTAGTTGAGTTTACTTCTGTTTTATTTAGTTTTGTTCAGCTCACAGTATCTGCGGCTTAGTTTAGTATGTTCCAGTTTAATTTAATACAGTTTAGTTTACTTCAGTGTAATTTAGTTTAGTTCAGCTCACTTTCTGTTGCGATGCGACACAATAGATCCTTGAGAGGGAAATTGGTCTGCCAACAATCATGATACACAATAAGATACATTAAGTTATGTAACGAGTGATTAGTCCAGGATTGAGGATTGAGGCTGTGCAAACATTGGGAGGGGGGGGGGGGGCTGTCAGGTGAAGGGGAGTCAATAAACACAACGGCAGGAGGGGGTGGAGTTGTATAGATTGATATCCACAGGTAAAACGGATCGACAGTGGCATTTTCTTCTGCATCTTGGTGGATCTAGTCTAGTGCTGATGGTGCTCCTCACGTTCGCCCTGCTAGCCCAGTACATGAAAGCGAAGAAGATGGCACTGGCCATCGCCGATTGATGGAACATCTGCAGCATCTTATTGCAGACATTGAAGAGCCTCCTCAGAAAATACAGACGGCTCTAACCTTTCTTATACAGTGGCACATGTTAGTATTTTCAATGTTGAGCTGCAGGTGATTCAGCCCACACCACTCAACAAAGTTATTGACTATATCTCTGTATTCAGCTTCCCTCCCCTCACTGATGCAGCCCACAATGACAGAGTTATTCAAAATCATCTCCAGGTGTCATGAGTCCCTGTTGCATCTGAAGGCCGAGGATAGGAAGAGAGAGAGGGCCGTTCTCTTTGGGGTCCCTGTGTTGGTCAGCAACATGTCCGAGACACAGTTCTGTAGTCTGACATATTGTGGTCGTGCAGTCAGGTAGTTGGTGATCCAGAACACCAGTGGAGGACCCACCCACATCTTCGTCAGTTTGCTCCCAAGCGTTGCAGGCTGGATGGTTTTCAAAGTAATGAATAAGTAAAAACACATGACTCTCACAGTGCTTCCCGGCTTATCCTGTTGAACATTGGAACAATGGAACAGGTAAATGATGGCGTCCTCCACCCCCATCGTTGTTAAGCCAGCGAACTGCAGGGGGTCCTGGTAGGGTTTAAAGAATGGTCGCAGGTGAGTGAGCACTAGCTTCGCCAGGGACTTCATGATGTGGGAAATCAGCGCCACCGGTCTATTGTCATTGGAGGAGGTGGCCACGTCCACTTTGGCACATGAACTAGGCAAGAAGTATTCCACGTCACAGGAACCATCTCCAGGCCGAGCATCAAGTTGGGGCAATGGTGGAGGACTCTGCACCACTGACTGGCACACGGCTTGAGTTCCCAAGGGCTGATACCATTATTAGGCTAACTTTAGTTTGATTCAGTTAAATTTAATCCTATTTAATTTACTTTAGTTTACTTTAGTTACTTTGATTTTGTTAGCCTTGATTCAGTTTGATTTAGTTTAATTTAATCCAGGTTAGTTTGGTTTATATCCGTCTGCACTACACCACTGCCAATCGAACTGTGACTCCACCTTCATGGAACTATGTACCTGTACTATTGGATCCATCTATTCGACAACACTCCCTATGATGCAACTTTCAGTGAAAGAAGTACCTGTACTCCAAGTTCTCTCTGCTCAACAACATTTCCAGAGTACCTGTGATATCATTTTCAGGGAGCTGCGTCCATTTACTCTTATGCCCCACTAATCTACAACACCCTATCTACCAGCAACACCACCTTGAAGGAACTATGTGCCTGCGTTCGTAGATCCCTCTGTTAAACAATACTCCCTATCTACCTGTGACGCCACCTTCAAAGAAATATGTGCCTGCGCTCCTAGATCCGTCTGCTCTACGACAATATCGATCCATCTCTGATGCCAGCTTCAAGGAAATATGTAACTGCGCTTCTAGATCCGTCTGCTCTACGACAATTCCTATCTACCTATTTGTCAATTTTCAGGGAACTATATGCCTGAGCTGGTAGGTCCTGCCCATCTTGGAATTTTCAAAATATAACACCTCATGTTTTCTGTGCATGTGAAAGTTTTATGGCAATGTTTGTTGTTACAGAACGTCCGTCGCCGCCGAATATCTCAAAGATTCCGGACTATCCCGTGTACCTGCCTGGGGAATCCGTCACCATCACGTGCGCTAGTTCACGGCGGGACACGGCGGGGAGGTTTCTGTTGAGGAAAGACTCCAACCTTCTCACCAGCAGCACGGGAAATCACACGACGTTCACCCACCGCATCACAGACTTAATGGCAGGCGTGGATAACACCTACACCTGTACCATGTTGGTGCGCGCCTCGGCTCGGTGGCTCCCGTCACCTCCGAGCCCTGTGATCCACATTCGTGTCACAGGTCAGTCACACATGCCACCGTCATGGGATGCATTCAAAGTGGGATTCTGGTGCTTAGTGTGATGGAGTTGGGAAATAAACCTGGGTTATTGTTTCGTCCCGCCCACTTTAGTGTAGTTTAGTTTACTTCAATTTAACTTTGTTTAGTTCCTTTCATTTTGTTTGGCTTTCTTTAGTTTGAATGTTGTTTAATTTAATCCAGTTGAGTACTGTTCTGACCCCTCTCCAGCAAACCTCTCCGTACTGAGCTGTGACTCCACCTTCAGGGAACTAGGTACCTGCTCTCCTGTATTCCAAGTACTCCATAATATTCCCTATCTAATTATGACGCCGGCTGCAGGGAACGAAGTGCCTGCGCTGCTATATATCTCTGCTCTATAATAATCCCTATCTAACAATGACGCGGCATTCAGGGAAAGATGTACCTGCACTTCCTGATCCCTCTGCTCATCTACACACCCAGACATCCTGTGACACATTCTTAGGGCAGTAAGAACCTGCACTCCAATATCCCTCTTCCCCACAATACCCCCAATCTACATGTGCTGCTACGTCCAGGAAACGTGTCCATTTACTCCTAGATCCCTCTGCTCTGCAAAGCTCCCAATCTACTTGCAATGCCACCTTCATCTTGTAGGGAGATCTTATAGAAACTCAAATAATTCTTAAGAGGTTGGACAGGCTAGATGCAGGAAGATTGTTCCCGATGCTGGGGAAGTCCAGGACAAGGGGTCACAGCTTAAGGATAGAGGGGAAATCCTTTAGGACTGAGATGAGAAAAACATTTTTCACATAGAGAGTGGTGAATCTCTGTAACTCTCTGCCACAGAAGGTAGTTGAGGCTTGTTCATTGGCTATATTTAAGAGGGAGTTAGGGGTGGCCCTTGTGGCTAAAGGGATCAGGGTGAATGGAGAGAAGGCAGGTACGGGATACTGAGTTGGATGATCAGCCATTATCATATTGAATGGCGGTGCAAGCTCGAAGGGCCGGATGGCCTCTACTCCTGCACCTATTTCTATGTTTCGAGGAAAATGTACCTGCGCTCCTAGATCCACCTGCTCTACAACACTCGCCAGAAGTGCTCCACAACACTTCCCATAGCTGCTCTACAACACTTCCCAGAGCTCTATCATTCACCATGTAGGACGTGCCCAGGTTGGACTTCCCAGAACGCAACAACGCCCGTTTATCTGTGCATGTAGATATTTAATGGCGATGTTTTTCATTCCAGAACGCCCGCGTCCACCGACTATCTCTAAGACCCTTGATTATCGTGTGTATGTGCCTGGGGAATCCGTCACCATCACGTGCGCTAGTCCACGGCGAGACACGGCGGGGAGGTTTCAGTTGAGGAAAGGCTCCGACCTTCTCACCAGCAGCACGGGAAATCACACGACCTTCACCCACCGCGTCATAGATGTAAGGTCAGACACGGACAACACCTACACCTGCGTCATGTTGGTGCACGTCTCCGCTCGGTGGCTCCCGTCCCCTCCAAGCCCAGCGATCCACATACGTGTCACAGGTTAGTGACACACGCCATCGTCATGGGATTTATACAGAGGGGGATTGTAGTGCTTAGTGTGATGGAGCTGGGAAACACACCTGTGTTGATTTGTCCAGACCGTTTTCATTTAGATTAGTTTAGCTTACCTCAGTTTTATTTAGTTTAGTTCAGTTGACATTTGTTTCTACGACTTGGTTTAGAATGTTCTATTTTAATTGAATCCAGTTTAGTTTAATTCAGTGTAATTTAGTTCCGTTCCGCTCACTTTCTGTTACGCTGTGACACGATAGAACGTGGAGACGGAAATTGGTCTGCCACAATCATGAAACACAATAAGATACATTAAATTAAAGTGACAAGTGAAAAGTCTAGGATTGGGAATGTGCAAAGATTGGAGAGGTAGGGGAAGGGAGAATGGGGGAGGGGGTGAACGGGAGTCAGCAGCCAGGACATCAATGGATCACACACCCACATATTCGTCAGTTTGTTCCCCATCACTGCAGACTGCATGGTGTTAAAAGGACTGTAGCAGTCAAAACACATTACTCTGACAGTGCTTCCCGGCTAATCTGGTGAACGATGGAACAGATGGATTATGGCGTCCTCCACCGCCATCTTAGCTAGGCGACCTAGCCTAGGTCAGAGAACAGCAGGCGGTGCAGGTTGGGTTTAACCAGTTGTAGCAGGTGCGTGAGCACTAACTTCGCCAGGGATTTCATGATGTGTGATATCAGCGCCGCCGGTCTACTCTTATCGCAGGAGCTGGGACACGTCCCCTTTGGTACATGAACCAAGCCGGATGTCTTCCGCATCACATGATCCCTCTCCAGGCTCAGGTTGAGTTTGAAGCTATGCTGGAGGACTCGCCACAACTGGCTGGCACACGGGTTGAGTACCCAAGGCCTGATAACATCGGGCCACGCGGCTTTGCGTGGGTGGTGTTTGTACAGCTCTGCTAGAATATTTGGCTAACATTAATTTGCTTCAGTTTAATTTAATCCTATTTAGTTTACTTCAGTTTGTTTAGTTTAGTTTAGCTCCTTTTATTTTGTTTGGCTTCATTCAATTTGATTTACTTTAATTTAATACAACTGGTTCATATCCCTCTGTACAACACCAGTCCCAATCGAGATGTGACTCCAACTTCAGGGAACTATGTACCTGCACTCCGGGATCCATCTACTCTACAACACTCCCTATGATACCACTTTCAGTGACAGCTGTACCTGGCCTTCAAGATCCCTCTGTTCTACTACATTCCCTATATTCCTGTGATGGTACATTTAGTGAAATATGTACCTGTGCTCCTCGATCTCTCTACTCAACAACATTCCATACCTACCTGTGATACCGCTTTCAGTGAACTGTATCCAATTACTCCTATATCCCACTGGTCCACAACACCCAACTGCGTTCCGAGATCCCTCTGCTTTTTAACCATTGTTCCACACTCAGGGAACTATATGTAGCAATGTTACAAAAGTTTGAGATTTTAAATATCAAGTCTGCAATTTATCCCATCAGATAGAGCATAACGAGAAGTTTAATTTGACACCTAATTCACTTTCATATCTTAAGTATTAAAAAATGTTTATGGTCATTTTCATACTCGGAAATTAGCATCTTTTTCCATATTGATATTCCATTAACTTGACACAAAAGTTGTGATCGACGACAGTCAAATGGCTATAACTTTATTAAAAAATTAAGAGATCTGAAAGAAATGTTCAGTTATTATAGATTGAAGCATTCTGAAACAAATATTAAACAATCTTACTTGGATGACCTGACATTAAAGCACATAATTAGTTAGTTACCCAATTGTAGCTAAATCCAAAATTCAATTACAGGTACTAGATCCAAACGTCTATCCACGTGTTAAGAAAAGATTGACAATTTTAAATAACCTAAGTGTCCAAAGAACATTCACACAAGAATTCACAATAAAACATGATTTTTAAATCTCATTGACATTAATTTATAGGCCAAATGGAAGGGATTTAGTGTTCAATTGCTGTAAATTAATGGCCATTTAAATCGGATTGCGAGTGGCTTTTTCTGGAACGCGCTGGTTTAGAAAGTTGCCATTGCGGTGGATTTGAAGCCCATATGCGGCATGAAAGATACTGCGGGTTTGTTTGGGCCACCATTACTTCAAAAATACCTGCAGCGAACGAATGTCGCAGCGATTTTTCGTTAGCAACTAAGCAGGCTGATCAACCTCGATTTCAATAGCCTAGAGAAAATCGCGTTTTAAACCCACCCTCATCTCAAAGGCGCCAAAGTCGCGCACACGGGCATCGACAGAACTGCAGTGCCACTGAAGGTACGTTTTGCAACATACCTACTATATGCCAGTGCGCCTCAATCCCTCTACTCTACAACACTCTCCAGAGCTGTGTAAGTCCTGCCCATTAGGCCTTTATAAAATGGAACACCGCACGTCTTTCTGTGCATGTGAATGATTTATGGCCATATTTGTTTGTTACAGAACTTCCGCAGCCACCGACCATCGCCAAGACTCCTGACTATCCCGTGTACGTGCCTGGGGAATCCGTCAACATCACGTGCGCCAGTTCACAGCGGGACACGGCGGGGAGGTTTCAGCTGAGGAAAGACTCCAACCTTCTCACCAGCAGCACGGGAAGTCGCACGACCTTCATCCACCGCATCTCAGACTTGAGGGCAGACGTGGATAACAACTATACCTGTGTCATGTTGGTGCACGCCTACGCTCGGTGGCTCTCGTCACCTCCGAGCCCTGAGATCCACATTCATGTCACAGGTCAGTCTTACACGCCACCGTCATGGGATGTATTCAGGGGGGATTATGGTGCTTAGTGTAATGGTTCTGTGAAATAAACCTGGTTTATAGTTTTGACCAGTCTAATTTAGTTTACTTTAGTTTAATTTACTTCAGTTTAATTTGGTTTAGTTTAGCTCACATTAGCTTCTTCAGCTTAGTGTAGTTTAATTTAAAGCAGTTTAGTTTATTTCAGTTTAATTTAGTTCAGTTCAGCTCACTTTATGATACGACGCCTTACGATACAATAGAAATGTATTCATCCCAGAAGGCAAGTTGGTTTGCCAACAGTCATAAAACACAACAAGATACACGAAACATAAAGTGATGAGTGGTAAGTCCAGTATTGGGAATGTGCAAAGATTGGGGGCGGATGGCGAAGAGGAGTCAGTGCTGAAAACACTGAGAAGTGACAATAGACAATAGGTGCAGGAATAGGCCATTTAGCTTTTCGAGCCAGCACCGCCATTCAATGTGATCATGGCTGATCATCCCTAATCAGTACCCCGTTCCTGCCTTCTCCCCATATCCCCTGGCATCACTATATGTAACTGAATAAGCATGACGCCCACAGTGCTTTCCGACTTATCCAGGTGAGCATCGGAAAGATGGAGCAGGTGGACGATGGTCCATCACGTCTTCTCTGCCATTCGACCACGGTTGATCCTTCTCTACCTCCAAACCCCAACGACCTGCCCCCTCATAACGCTTGAACTCTGTATAAATCAAGAATTTATATATATCTGCCTTAAAAATATCTATTGTAATCCATTGATTTGGCCTCCACATCTTTCCTTGGCAAATAATTCCACAGATTCACCACCCGCTGATGAAAATAATCCCTCCTTATCTCCTTCCGAAAGGAAATTTCTTTAATTCTGAGGATATGAATTCTAGTCCTGGACTCTCCCACTAGTGAAAACATCCTCCGTATCCACTTTATCCAAGCCTTTCACTATTCCATACGTTTCAATGTGGTGCCCTTTCATTCTTCTAAACTGCAGCGAGTACAAGTCCAGTGCAGTCAAACAATAATCTTATGTTAACCCACTCTTTCCTGGGATCGTTCTCGTAAACCTGCTTTGGACCCTCTCAAGAGCCAACACATCCTTCCTCAGATATTGTGCCCAAAAATAGCTCACAATATTCCAAATGCGGCCTGATCCGTGCCTTAGAGCCTTGGCATCATAGAAACATAGAAACATAGAAATTAGGTGCAGGAGTAGGCCATTCGGCCCTTCGAGCCTGCACCGCCATTCAATATGATCATGGCTGCTCATCCAACTCAGTATCCCGTACCTGCCTTCTCTCCATACCCTCTGATCCCCTTAGCCACAAGGGCCACATTTAACTCCCTCTTAAATATAGCCAATGAACTGGCCTCGACTACCCTCTGTGGCAGAGAGTTCCAGAGATTCACCACTCTCTGTGTGAAAAAAGTTATTCTCATCTCGGTTTTAAAGGATTTCCCCCTTATCCTTCAGCTGTGACCCCTTGTCCTGGACTTCCCCAACATCGGGAGCAATCTTCCTGCAACTAGCCTGTCCAACCCCTTAAGAATTTTGTAAGTTTCTATAAGATCCCCTCTCAACCTCCTAAATTCTAGAGAGTATAAACCAAGTCTATCCAGTCTTTCTTCATAAGACAGTCCTGACATCCCAGGAATCAGTCTGGTGAACCTTCTCTGCATTCCCTCTATGGCAATAATGTCCTTCCTCAGATTTGGAGAACATAACTGTACGCAATACTCCAGGTGTAGTCTCACCAAGACCCTGTACAACTGCAGTAGAACGTTCCTGCTCCTATACTCAAATCCTTTTGCTATGAAAGCTAACATACCATTCGCTTTCTTCACTGCCTGCTGCACCTGCATGCCTACTTTCAATGACTGGTGCGCCATGACACCCAGGTCTCGCTGCACCTCCCCTTTTCCTAGTCGGCCACCATTTAGATAATAGTCTGCTTTCCTGTTTTTGCCACCAAAATGGATAACCTCACATTTATCCACATTATACTGCATCTGCCAAACATTTGCCCACTCACCCAGCCTATCCAAGTCACCTTGCAGTCTCTTAGCATCCTCCTCACAGCTAACATTGCCCCCCAGCTTAGTTTCATCCGCAAACTTGGAGATATTGCCTTCAATTCCCTCATCCAGATCATTAATATATATTGTAAATAGCTGGGGTCCCAGCACTGAGCCTTGCGGTACCCCACTAGTCACTGCCTGCCATTGTGAAAAGGACCCGTTTACTCCTACTCTTTGCTTCCTGTTTGCCAGCCAGCTCTTATCCACATCAATACTGAACCCCCTATGCCGTGTGCTTTAAGTTTGTATACTAATCTCTTATGTGGGACCTTGTCGAAAGCCTTCTGGAAGTCCAGATACACCACATCCACTGGTTCTCCCCTATCCACGCTACTAGTTACATCCTCGAAAAATTCTATAAGATTCGTCAGACATGATTTACCTTTCGTAAATCCATGCTGACTTTGGCCAATGATTTCACCACTTTCCAAATGTGCTGCTATCCCATCTTTAATAACTGACTCTAGCAGTTTCCCCACTACCGATGTTAGACTAACTGGTCTGTAATTCCCCGTTTTCTCTCTCCCTCCCTTCTTAAAAAGTGGGGTTACGTTTGCTACCCGCCAATCCTCAGGAACTACGCCAGTATCTAAAGAGTTTTGAATGATTATTACTAATGCATCCACTATTTCTGGAGCTACTTCCTTAAGTACTCTGGGATGCAGCCTATCTGGCCCTGGGGATTTATCGGCCTTTAATCCATTCAATTTACCCAACACCACTTCCCGGCTAACCTGGATTTCACTCAATTCCTCCAACTCCTTTGACCCGCGGTCCCCTGCTATTTCCGGCAAATTATTTATGTCTTCCTTAGTGAAGACGGAACCAAAGTAGTTATTCAATTGGTCCGCCATATCCTTGTTCCCCATGGTCAACTCACCTGTTTCTGACTGCATATCCGTGTTTTTTTGTATTCAAAAGCTCTTGAAATAAAAGCTCGCTTCGCATTCACCTTCCTTACAACTGATTCGATTTGCAAATGAATTTTTGGGGAATCTTGCACCAGCATCCCTAGTTCTGCTCAATGCACATCCATTTTCTGCTCAATTGGATATTAGTCCATGCCTTGATTCCTCGGAGCCAAAATGTAAAACACCACAATTTACTGCACTGTGTTCTATCTGCCATTTCTATGTCCATTCTCCAAACATGTCCAAGTCCTTCTGCAGAGTCCCTGCTTTCTCTACACTGTTTTTCACTCCACCTATTTTTGTATCAACTGTAAATCTGGTCATAACGCCTTCAATCCCCTCTTCCAAATTATTAATATACAACGAGAAGAGTAGCGGCCGCTGTATCAACCCAGGTGGAATTCCGCTAGTCACTTGCAGCCAACCAGAAAAATTACCAAACAAGCGCTTTGGTCCACCGAATTTGTGCCAACCAACTATCCCCGCAAATTAACACTACCCTACACACTCTATGGTCAATGTTTACCTTGAAATCATCTGCAAATTTAGTAAAAAACTGCATTTAAAAAAAAATAATTTGCGTCTTTTGCCACTTATACCAGTCAAATCGTATTCAAACCTGTACGTCTTTGGAGTGTGGGAGGAAACTGGAGCACCTGGAGAAAATCCACGCTGTCACAATGAGTACGCACCAACTACATACAGACGGTTTGTAATCGGGATCAATCTCGTGTCTCTAGCACTGTACAAGCTCAGGCAGCAACTGTACTGCTACGTCACTGCTATCGTTTAGGTTGTCTTAATTAAGTTTGGATGATGTTGGAGTAAATCAGGCAGGCGGCATCTCTGGAGAGAAGGAATTGGTAACTTTTAGCGTTGAGACCATGACACTAGTCTGGTCTACTTTAGTTTTGATTAGTTTAGTTTACTTCAGTTTACTTTGGTTAGTTTAGCTCACTTTAGCTCACGGCACTGTGGCGCAGCGGCAGAGTTGCTGCCTTACAGCGCTTGCAGTGCCAGAGACCCGGGTTCGATCCCGATTTGTGTTTGTCCGTTCTCCCCGTGACCGCGTGGGGTTTATCAGAGATCTTCGGTTTCCTCCCACACTCCAAAGTCATACAGATGTGTAGATTAATTGTAGGCTTGGGTTTGTATATTAGGTGTAAGTGTAAATTGTCCCCAGTGTGTTTAGGCACATTAACTGTCTTGTTAATGTGCAGGGTTCGCTGGTCGGTGCGGACTCGGTGGGCGCTGTATATATACATTAAACATTATTGTATTGTGCTTAGGTTAGTTTGATTTAGTTTAAATTATTCCAGTTTAGTTTAGATTTATTTTTGTTTTGTTTGGAATTTTTCAGTCTGATTTAGTATAATGTTTTCCAGTTTTGTTCAGTTCGGATCACCTCTGCCCTACAGCACTCCCTGTCTACCTATGTACTTGCACTCAGATATCCCTTTGCTCTACAACACTGCCCAGAGCTCCACCATTCATTGTGCAGGATCTGCCCATGTTGGACTTTCAATAACTCAACACCTCACGTTTTTCTGTGCATGTAAATGTTTTAGGGAAATATTTTTCATTCCAGAACGACCGCCTCCGCCTACTATCTCCAAGAATCCTGACCATCCCGTGTACGTGCCAGGAGAATCCATCATTCTTACCTGCGCTAGTTCACGGCGAAACACTGCGGGGAGGTTTCAGTTGATGAAAGACTCCATCCTTCTCATCAACAACACGGGAATTCGCACGAATTTCACACCGCATCACAGACTTAAGGGCAGATATGAACAGCATCTATACATGTGTCACGTTTGTGCACGACTCTGCTCGGTGGCTCCCTTTCCCCCCGAGCTCAGCGGTCCACATACGTGTCACAGGTCAGTCACACACGCCATCGTCATGCGACTAATTCAGAGGGGGGTTATAGTGTTTAGTGTGGTGGAGCTGGAAAATAAATCTGGTTTTTAGTTTAGTCAAGTCTACTTTAGAAACATAGAAGCAAATAAAATAGGTGCAGGAGTAGGCCATTCGGCCCCTCATGCCAGCACCCCTATTTAATTTGTTCATGGCTGATCATCCAAATTCAGTACCCTGTTCCGGCTTTTTCCCCATATCCCTAGATTTCCTTACCCCAAAGAGCTAAATTAAACTCTCTCTTGATAATATCCAGTGAATTGGTCTCCACTGTCTTCTGTGGCAGAGAATTCCACAGATTCTCAACTCTCTGACTGAAAACGTTTTTCCTCATCTCAGCCCTAAATGGCCTACCCCTTATTTTCAAATTGTGACCCCTGGTTCTGGATACCCCCAGCATTGTTCCTGCATCTACCTTGTGTATTCCTCTAAGAATGAATATGCTTCAATAATATCCCCTCCCATACTTCTAAATTCCAGTGAATAGAAGCCCAGTCGAACCATCCTGTCATCATACGTCAGTCCCGCCATCCCGGGGTTTAACATGGTGAACTTCCGCTGCACTCCCTCAATAGCCAGAATACTCTTCCTCATATTAGGAGACCAAAATTGCACAAAATACTCCAGGTGCGGTCTCACCTGTACAACTGCAATAGGACCTCCATGCTCCTAAACTCAAACCCTCTCGCAATGAAGGCCAACATGTCATTAGTTTTCTTCACTGACTGCTGTTCCTGCATGGTTACTTGCACTGACTGATGTACAATCACACCCAGGTCTTGTTACACTTACCCTTCTCATAACCAGGCACCAATCAAATATTAATCTGCCTTCCTGTTTTTGCTGCCAAAGTGGATAGCCTCACATGTATACACATTATACTGCATCTGCCAAGCTTCTGCCCACTCACCCAACCAATCCAAGTCACCCCGCAACCAGGGGTCACCTTGCAACCTCATAGCATCCTCCTCGAAGCACACACTGCCACCCAGCGTTGTGTCACCAGCAAACTTAGAGATGTTACATTTGTTTCCAGCGCCTGAATCGTTAATATATATTGTAAACAACAGGAATCCTTGCACCGAGCCTTGCGGCACCCCATTAGTCACTGCCTGCTATTCCGAAAATGACCCGTTAATTCCAACTCATTGCTTCCTCTCTGCCAACCAGTTCGCTATCCATGTCAATACGCTACCCCCAATACCATGTGCTCTAATTTTGCACTTTAATCTCTTGTGCGGTACCTTGTCAAAGGTTTTTTGAAAGTCCAGATACACCACATCTACTGGCTCTCCATTATCCATTATACTTGTTACATCCTTGAAAAATACCGAAAGATTAATCAAACATGATTTCCCCATCATAAATCTAAGCTGCCTTTGACCATCATTGCTTTCGAAATGCGCTGCTGTAACATCTTTAATAATAGACTCCAGCATCTTCCCACTACCGACGTAAAGCTAACTGATCTATAATTCCACATGCCTTCCTTTCATAAAAAGTGGAGTTACATTGGCTACCCACCAGTCCACAGGAAATTATCTAGAATCGAGAGACCATTGAACAATGATAACCAATCCATCTACGATTTCTAGTGCCACCTCCTTGAGTACTCTGGGATGCAAAACAAATGGCCCTGGGGATTTATCGGCCTTCAGTCCCAACAGTTTACCTAACAACATTTTTGGACTATTGTGGATTCCCTTCAGTTCCTCCCTCCCACTACATTGCTGGTCCCCAAATATTTCAGGAGATCGTTTATGTTTTCCTTGGTGAAAGCAACACCAAAGTACTCGTTTAACTGTTCCTTGTTTCCCAATATAAATTCACTTATCTCTGACTGTAAGGGACCTACATTCGTCTTCACTAATCTTTTCCTTTTTACATACCTAAAGAAAATTCAGATTTAGGATTGATTAGGTTGGCATAATTCAGTTTAATTTAGTATAGTGCAGATCACGTTAGTTTATTATGCTCAGTTTAGTTTGATTTAGTATAATTTAGTCCAGTTTAGTGCATTTGAGTATAATTTACTTCAGTTCAGTTCACTTTAATTTATTAGGCTTGAGTTTAGTTTGATGTAGTTTTATTTAACCCAGTTTAGTTTACTTCAGTTTAATTCAGTTTAGTTCAGTTAAACTAGTTTAGTG
Organism: Leucoraja erinaceus; assembly: GCF_028641065.1. Lineage (NCBI taxonomy): Eukaryota > Metazoa > Chordata > Chondrichthyes > Rajiformes > Rajidae > Leucoraja > Leucoraja erinaceus. The sequence goes on from NW_026576254.1 coordinate 78,769, forward strand.
AGATTGTGCTTCTTTGTTTTGCTTTGTTCATTCACTTTAGGGTAATGTAATTAAGTACCGTTATATTATCTTGGTTGAGCTACAAATCAGGTTAGTTTAATTCAGTTTGGATTCGTTTACATAAATTAGTTTACTTTACTTTCACTAACCTTAGAAGACAGACACAAAATGGTGGAATGACTCAGCGGGCCAAGTTGCATCTCTGGGGAGAAGGAATGGGTGACAATTCGGTCGAGACACGTACATCAGTCTAGTCTACTCTAATTTTGATTAGTTTAGTATACTTCACTTTAATTTTGATTAGTTCAATTCATGTTAGGTTATTTGGCTTAGCGTAATTGAATCCAGTTTAGTTGACTTCAATGTATTACTGTTTAATTTAGATCCTTTAGTTCTAGCTTACCAATTTATTTCCTGTAACATGGTGCCTTTAACTGAATCGTTTTTTGTATTCTTCATTGCTGGGCATTCGAGTTGCTGAACCAGGCCATAATACAACCATGCAATATGCTCTCTTCCAAACACCTGTAGAGTTTCAGGCTCCATATCTGAATACGAATGTGCTTGCGCTGGAGAGGGTCCAGAGGAGGCTTATGAGAATGATCCCAGTAACGATCCCATATGATGATCACTAGACGGTACTGGGCCTTTAGTCGCTGGAGTTTAGAAGGATGAGCGGAAACCTCATTGAAACTTACCGAATCGGAAAGGCCTGTATAGCGTGGATGTGGAGAGGATTGTTCTACTAGTGGTTGAGTCTAAAACCAGATGGCACGGCGTCAGAATTAACGGATATTTATTTTGTAAGGAGATGAATATGAATTTCTGTAGTCAGGGAGGTGAATCTGTGGAATGTATTGCCTCAGAAGGCTGTGGAGGCTTAGTCGATGGATATTTTAAGGCAGAGATAGATAGTTGCTTGATTAGTACGTGTCAGGTATTATGGGGAGAAGGCAGAACAATTGGGATAAGGGGAAACATAAACCATCCATGATTAAAGGGCGATGGGCCGAATGGCCTAATTCTGCTTCTATCACTGATGAACCTATGAACTTACAGAACATCATTAGTTCGGGTTAGAGATACAGTGCGGAAACAGGTCTTTGACCCATCAAGTCCGTGCCGACCAGCAATCCCTGCACATATGATAATCCTTAGCACAGTTGCGACAATTTACACTTGCACGTATACCAAGCGATTAACCTACAAACCTCTCCGTCTTGGAGCGAGGGAAAAAACAGTAGATCCCGGAGGAAACGCAAGCAGGCCAAGGGGACATTGTATAAACTTCGTACATGCAAGCGCCCATAGTCAGGATCGAACCTGGTTCGCTGGTGCTGTAAGGCAGTAGCTATACCCCCTGCGCCACCGTGCCACCCCTCATGAAAGATTTTACTTTTGTTCCTGTTAGATCCACCATCTCAACCCACTATCCACAAGATTCCTAATAATCCGGTCTACGTGACCGGGTAAATGATCAACATTACCTGCGGCGTGGGACCTCCTGGTGAACTTGGGGTTTTCCAGTTGTAGAAAGACTCTGTCCCTCCTCTCAACAGCACTGGAGACCATGGAACATTCACCCTCCAAATTAGAGCTGTCAACGATGGATCGGCAGGAGACCATGTGTGTACATTATTCACACACGTTCCCTGCGTTGGAATAAATCGCCCATTAGCTGCTCGGCCCTCATTGTCGTTACAGGGCAGTGGTACAGTCACCAGCTCCGTTATCAGCCTGACCCAGCGGAGGCTCGCTGATCATTTCACCGAGCACCTCCGCTCAGTCTGCCTCGGCCAATGTGACCTCCCGGTTGCAAACACTTTAGCTCCCTTCCCGATTCCCTAGAAACATTCTCGTAAATCTTCTCAGGATCCATTGCAGCTTAATGACATATTTCTAAAAGCAGGGTTTTGACTCAAACCCAAACCATTACCCAACTTAAAAGACACTGGGTCAGGTCAATGAAGAGGAAAGTTTGATATGGATATGGAACAAATGCAGGCACGTGGGATTTGCATAGACGGGACATCATGGTAGACATGGGCAATTTGAGTTGAAAGGCCTGTTTCCACTGTCCATGGCTCTATGTTCTACGTTTAACTGTAGAAACGAGGAACTACAGATGTTGTTAGTTTTTTTATAAAACTACTATGAACCCGGGATCGATGATCGGTGTGGATATGCTGGGCCAAGGTGGATCTTTCCACGCTGTATCTTTCTATTGATCAATTCATCTATGAACATCCCAAAAATGGAAATAAATATCAACACCACCTTTTCGTGCTGCTGCACCCGCTGAATTTCTCCAGCATTCTTGTGTACTTTCGATTTTCCAGCGTCTGCAGTTCCTTCTTAAACATCTATCATTTATTTGTTCTATATCACTCTACATCGCCATCTATATCTCTAGTTTCCCTACCCTCTTACTCTCAGTTTGAAGCAGGGTCTTGACCCGAAACGTCACCCTATTCCTTTTCCGCAGGGATGCTGAAGAGGCAGGGCCCCTTGAGTTACTCCAGTTTTTGCGCCTATGTTACATAGGCATACCTAGGGTATAGAGTTATAATCTTTTCCCCTCAGGGTGAATATTCCAAACACCAGGGAGGGACGGTGGCGCAACGGTAGAGTGCTGCCGGCCTCTGGTGCTGTCTGTACATAGGTAGTGTAGTCACCCCATGACTTGTGTGGGTTTTCTTCTGGATCTCTGGTTTCCAACTACACACCAAAGACGTATAGATTTTTACGCTAATAGGCTTCGGTAAAATTGTAAATTGCTCGTCGTGTTTATGATAGAGTTAGTGTGCGGGGACTGCTGGTCGGCGCTGACTAGGAGGTTCGAAGGGACAGTTACCATGTTGTATCTCTAAACTAAACTAGTATATGGGTGATCGATGGTCGGCATGGATTCATATGACTTTAAGGGTTATTACCTCACTGTATCCCTAAACTAAATTAAACTAAACTGCAGGGGGATCGCTGGTCGGTGTGGACTAGGTGGGCCGAAGGGCCTGTTTCCACTCTGGATCTCTAAACTAAACTAAACTAGTGTATGGGTGGTCGCTGGTCAACGCAAATTCGGTGGCCACATGGGCTAGGTACAGGGATTGCTGGTCGTTGTAGACTCGGTAGGCCGAAGGGCCTGTTTCTTTCTGTTTCTCAAAACTAAACTAAACAACTGTATGGGTAATTGCTAGTTGGCACGGACACGGTGGGCCGAATACCTGTTTCCGTGATGTATAGCTAAACTAAATTAAACTAGCGCAGGGATAATCGATGGTCGGTGCGGTCTCTTTGAGCGCTGTATCTCCAAACCACCGACCTAATCGTTTCAGATCATATGTCTCAACCTAAAATCATTAAGAGTCTCATCATCCCGTCTACGTTACTGGTAAATCGGTTACCATTACCTGCATCACTGGGCATCCCGGTGAAAGTGGGATGTTCCAATCGAGGAAATAATCCGTTGGACTTCTGAACACCACTGGTGACCAGTGAAGCCTCACGCAGCATATTAGAGGATTTACGGAGAGCAGGGCAGGCAACTACTCCTGTCCCTTGCTGAAACCAGTCTCTGGTCGATGGATTATTCCCCCCCAAAGTCAATCTGTTTGCTTCATTTTCGTAGGTTACTGTGGAATCTAGTTTCCACGTTACGGCTCTGTTTTAGCCCTCTGAGTTATGGATTCCAGCAGCACCGAAACAGGACCTAGATAAACAGAGTGTGTAGGAAGAAACAGCAGACGCTGGTTTAAACCTATCTTCCATTTCCCTTCCCGATCCCATACTGACCTTTCTGCTTAGTTTCCTTCATTGTCAGAGTGAAGAAAAATACAAATTCGAGGAAAAGCACCTCATATTTCACCTGGGCATTTTATTGCTTTCAGCTTAATTTTGAATTATCTAACTGCAATTGACCCTTGCATCCCCTCTCTCTCCCCCACCCTTCGTTGTATAGCTTCAAAGTCGTCTTCTTGAATCTCGTTGTCTGTAACTCGTTTTCACCTCACACTTAGCTGACAATGGCATTCATCATAGAAATATAGAAACATATAAATAGGTGCAGGAGGACGCCATTCGGCCCTTCGAGCCAGCGCCGCCATTCATTGTGACCATGGCTGATCGTCCCCAATCAATAATCCGTGCCTGCCTTCTCCCCATATCCCTTGATTATACTAGCCACTAGAGTTCAATCTAACATCCATCCAGTGATATGGCCTCCCTTGCCCTCTGTGGCAGTGAATGCTACAAATTCTGATTCAGATTCAGTTCAATCTTTATTGTCATTATGCAGAGATAACGAAATGCAGTTAGCATCTCGCCCAGAAGAGCGAACATAGATTAATGTGTATATATATATATATATATATATATATATAAACATATATGTGTGTGTAGTAATATATATATATATATATATATATTTACAAACAGTAGCAGTAGTGCATTTTTTCTGGGGGAAGGCGTGTCCGGGGTGGGGGGGTGGGAGGATACTGGCAATCACCAATGTGCAGAGTTAAGTATTGTATCAGCCGCAGGGAAGAACCAGTTCCTGAACCTGCTGGTACGGCAACAGAAATACCTGTAGCGCCTCCCGGATGGGTGGATGGTAAACAGTCTGTGGCTGGGGTGTGTGCGATGCTGCGCGCCCTTCGCAGACATATAACCATATAACCATATATAACAATTACAGCACGGAAACAGGCCATCTCGACCCTTCTAGACCGTGCCGAACACGTATTCTCCCCATGTCCCATATACCTGCGCTCAGACCATAACCCTCCATTCCTTTCTCGTCCATATAACTATCCAATTTATTTTTAAATGATAAAAACGAACCTGCCTCCACCACTTCCACTGGAAGCTCATTCCACACAGCCACCACTCTCTGAGTAAAGGAGTCCCCCCTCATGTTACCCCTAAACTTCAGTCCCTTAATTCTCAAGTCATGTCCCCTTGTTTGCATCTTCCCTCCTCTCAGTGGGAAAAGCTTATCCACGTCAACTCTGTCTATCCCTCTCATCATTTTAAAAACCTCTATCAAGTCCCCCCTTAACCTTCTGCGCTCCAAAGAATAAAGCACTAACTTGTTCAACCTTTCTCTGTAACTTAGTTGCTGAAACCCAGGCAACATTCTAGTAAATCTCCTCTGTACTCTCCCTATTTTGTTGACATCCTTCCTATAATTAGGCGACCGAAATTGTACACCATACTCCAGAATTAGCCTCACCAATGCCTTGTACAATGTTAACATTACATCCCAAGTACTATACTCAATGCTCTGATTTACAAAGTCCAGCACACCAAAAGCTTTATTTACCACCCTATCTACATGAGATTCCGCTTTCAGGGAACAATGGACACAGTTATTCCCAGATCCCTCTGTTCACCTGCATTCTTCAATCCCCTACCATTTACCATGCACGTCCTATTTTGATTTGTCCTGCCAAGATGTAGCACCTCACACTTATCAGCATTAAACTCAATCTGCCATCTTACAGTCCACTCTTCCAACTGGCATAAATCTCTCTGTAGACTTTGAAAATCTACTTCATTATCCACAACCCCTCCTATCTTAGTATCATCTGCATACTTACTAATCCAAATTACCACACCATCATCCAGATCATTGATGTACATGACAAACAACAGTGGACCCAACACAGATCACTGTGGCACCCCACTAGTCACTGGCCTCCAACCTGACAAACAACCATCCACCATTACTCTCTGGCATCTCCCATTCAGCCACTGTTGAATCCATATTGCTACTCCACCATTAATACCCAACCATTGAACCGTCTTAACCAACCTTCCATGAGGAACCTTGTCAAAGGCCTTACTGAAGTCCATATATACAACATCCACTGCTTTGCCCTCATCAATTTCCCGAGTAAACTCTTCAAAAAATTCAAGAAGATTAGTCAAACATGACCTTCCAGGCACAAATAAATAAATTGGTTATGTAAATAAATTGATAGGCGTATGGATGAGAAGGAAATGCAGGGTTATGGTATGAGTGCAGGCAGGTGGTGAAAAAAAAAGTTGTTCGGCACGGACTTGTAGGGCCTAGATGGCTTGTTTCCGTGCTGTAATTGTTATATGGTTATATGGTTAAATCCATGTTGACTGTTCCTAATCAGACCCTGTTTATCCAGATGCTTATATATATTATCTCTAAGTATCCTTTCCATTAATTTTCCCACCACTGACGTCAAACTAACAGGTCTATAATTGCTAGGTTTACTTTAGGACCCCTTTATAAACAATGGAACAACATGCGCAGTACGCCAATCCTCCGGCACTATTCCCATTTCTAATAACATTTGACATATTTCTGTCATAGCCCCTGCTATTTCTACACTAAATTCGCTCAATGTCCTAGGGAATATCCTGTCCGGACCTGGAGACTTATCCACTTTTATATTTCTCAAAAGTGTCAGTACTTCATCTTCTTTGAATCTCATCGTTTCCATAGCTACTCTACTTGTTTCCCTTACCTCGCATAATTCAATATCCTTCTCCTTGGTGAATACCGAAGAAAATAAATTGTTCAATATCTTCCCCTTCTCGTTTGGCTCTGCAGATAGCTGTCCACTCGGACTCTCTAATGGACCAATTTTATCCCTCGTTATCCTTTTGCTATTACTATAGCTGTAGAAACCCTTTGGATTTACTTTCACCTTACTTGCCAAAGCAACCGCATATCTTCTTTTAGCTTTTCTAATTTCTTTCTTGAGATTCTTTTTACATTCTTTATACTCCTCAAGCACCTAATTTACTCCATGCTGCCTAGAATTATTGTAGATCTCCCTTTTTTTCCGAACAAGATGTCCAATTTCCCTTGAAAACCATGTCTCTTTCCTATTTTTACTGTTCCCTTTCAACCGAACAGGGACATAAAGATTCTGTACTCTTAAAATTTCACCTTTAAATGTACTCCATTTCTCTTCCACATCTTTTCCATAGAACAAAATGTCCCAATTTACTCCTTTTAATTCCTTTCGCATCTCCCCAAAGTTAGCCTTTCTCCAATCAAAAATCTCAACCCTAGGTCCAGTTCTGCCCCTCTCCATAATTATATTGAAACTAATGGTATTGTGATCACTGGTCCCGAACTGTTCCCCAACGCATACCTCTGCCACCTGACCCGTCTCATTTCCTAACCGGAGGTCCAGCACCGCCCCTTCTCTAGAAGGTACTTCTATGTATTGTTACAAAAAACTATCCTGCACACATTTTACAAAATCCAACCCATCCAGCCCATTTACAGGATGTGTTTCCCAATCTATGTGTGGAAAATTGAAATCTCCCACAATCACTACCTTGTGCTTACTACTAATATCTGCAATATCCTTACATATTTTCTCTTCCAATTCTCGCTCCCCATTTGGCGGTCTATAATTCACCCCTATAAGTGTCGCTACCCCTTACCCATTTCTGAGTTCCACCCAAATAGCCTCCCTAGACGAGCCCTCGCCAATTATCTATCCTGCCAAAGCACTGCTGTACTATCTTCCCTGATAAGCAATGCAACACCTCCCCCTCTTGCCCCTCCAATTCTATCACACCTGAAGCAACGACATCCTGGAATATTTAGTTTCCAATCACAGCCCTCCTGCAACCATGTTTCACTGATCGCCACAACAGCATACTTCCAGGTGTCAATCCAGGCTCTAAGTTCATCCACCTTTCTTAAACTGCTCCCAGCATTAAAATATACACATTTAAGAAACCCACCCTCTCTTATTCTCTGTTTATTGGCTTTTTCTTCTCTCTCCCCTACATTTTGGGTCAGAATGCTACCATTCTCTGCCTCCTGCCTCACACACTGACTGCTAGCGTTCCCAATTTGAGTCCCTCCCCCCAACCATGCTAGTTTAAAGTCTCCCCAGTAGCCTTTGCAAATCTCCCCGCCAGGATATTGGTCCCCCTCGAGTTCAAGTGCAACCCGTCCTTTCTGTACAGGCCGCACCTTCCCCAAAAGAGGTCCCAATGATCCAGAAACTTGAATCCATACCCACTGCACCAGTCCCTCATCCACGCATTTATCCTCCACCTCACTCCATTTCTACTCTCACTGTCACGTGGCACAGGCAGTAGTCCTGAGATTGTTACCTTTCCAGTCCTTCTCCTTAACTCTCTACCTAACTCCCTAAATTCTTCTTTCAAGACCTCTTCTCTTTTTTTCCCTATGTCGTTGGTACCTATATGCACCACAACCTCAGGCTCCTCTCACTCCCATTTCAGGATTTCTTGGACCCGTTCAGACACATCCCTGACCTTGGCACCCGGGAGGCAAACTACCATCCGGGACTCCTGTCTGCGTCCACCGAATCGCCTATCCGACCCCCTGACTATAGAGTCCCCTATTACAATTGCCCTCCCCTTCTTTTCCTTACCCTTCTGAGCAACCGGAGCGGTCTTTGTGCCAGAGGCCCAGCCGCTGTCGCTGCCCCCAGGTAGGCTGTCTCCCCAACCCTTACTCAAGCATGAGTACTTATTTCCAAGGTGTACAGCCGCCGGGGTACTCACCAGTCCCTGCCTCTGCTCGTTGCCCTTCCTAACTGTTACCCACTTTTCTGTCTCCCGTGGTCTTGGAGTGACCACCTCCCTGTAACTCCTTTCTATGACCTCCTCGCTCTCCCTGAGCAGACAGTGGTCATCGAGTTGCTGTTCCAAGTTCCTAACACGGTCTCTTAGGAGCCCCATCTCGACGCTCCTGGCGCAGATGTGGACGTCTGGAGGGCACTCAGACTCCATGACCTCCCACGTCTGACATCCTGAAGAGTAAACTGCCCTGGCCGTCGCTTGCTTTGGACAGACTCAATGGAGGGGAGACAGGAACCGGTGATGCGTTGGGCAGTTTTCACCACCTTCTGCAATGCTTTCCGGTCGGAGACAGAGCAGTTGCCATATCATACTGTGACTTAGTTTGTAAGGATGCTCTCAATGGTGCAGCGGTAGAAGTTCACCAGCATCTGAGGTGACCGATGGACCTTCTTTCGTCTCTTCAGGAAGAAGAGACGCTGGTGAGCCTTCTTGACTAGTGTTGAGGTATTGTGGGTCCAAGAGAGGTCATCACAGATGTTGAGCCCACAAAAACCTAAAGCTGGAAACACGTTCCACCTCCGTCCCGTTAACATGGATGGGGGTGTGCGTGTCATTCCTAGACCTTCTGTAGTCCACAATGGTATTGGTCTTCTTGGAGTTAAGGGTCAGGTTTGTTGTCAGCGCACCATGCTGCTAGGAGCTGGACCTCCTTCCTATAGGCCGACTCACCGTTGTCACTGATGAGGCTGTCGCTGAATTCACAACTCTCTGGGTGAAGAGTTGTTTCTCACTGTCTTAAATTGCCTCCCCTTTATTCTAGGACTGTGGCCCTTGGTTCTGGACTCGCACAACATTGGGAACATTGTTCCTGCATCTAGCTTGCCCAGCCCTTTTATACTTTTATATGTTTCTATAAGACCCCCCCCCCCCCCCCCCTTTCTAAACTCATGTGAATACAAGCACAGTATTTTCTATCATGCTGACTGACATGATGAATTACTGCAGCTTTTTGTGTCTATCCGAGACGGGCATAGATAGGGTAGACAGTTAGATTCTTTTCCGCTCAGGGTGGAAATGTCCAACACCAAGGCAACACGGTGGCGCTGAGGTAGATTTCCTGCCGTACTGTGCCAGATACCTGGGTTTCAGAACAGAGTTTGTATGTTCACCCTGTAACCTGCGTGGCTGTTCTACGGGATCTCCGGTTTTCAACCACACTCCAAAGACGTACAGGTTTGTTGGTTAATTGGATTCAATAACATTGTTAAATTTGCCTGCTGTGTACGGGGATCGCTGGTCGGGAAGGACTCGCTGGCCAAAAGGCCTATTTCCACACTATCTCTAAACTAAATTAAACTAAAAATGTCTGAATGGCGATCCATGGTCAGCGCAGACTCATTGTGTCGAAGGATCATTTCAACGCTGTATCTCTAAACTGATCTAAACTAAAGTAAACAAGTGTATGAGTGATCGCTGGTTGGCGGAGACCTGCTGGGCCGAAAGGCCTGTTTCCGTACTATATCTTAAGTAAACTGAATTAAACTAAACTAGTGTTCTGCCAGGTCACCCCTCAATCTCCGATGTTCCAGAGAAAACAATCCGAGTCTTGTCCATCTCTCTCTGCAGCTGACACCCACTATTCCAGGCAGCCTTCTGGTAAACCATCTCTTCACCCTCTCCAACCTCTCCCTGTAGCTGAACCCCTTAAATCGAGGCCACGTTCTGGTAAAGCTCTTCTGCGCTCTCTCCCTGGGAACAAGGTTCTGACTGTCTACCCTATCTATGCCGCATAATTGTGTACACTTCAATCAAGTCACAGGGTACTTAAGAAGTGGCTCTAGAAATCGTGGATGCATTGTTGATAATTTCCCAATGTTCTATAGACTCAGGATCAGTTCCTGTGGATTGGAGGGTAGCTAAAGTTATCCTACTTTTTTAAGAAAGGCGGGAGAGAGAAAACAGGGAATTATAGACCAGACCGCATGATATCGTTGGTGGGGAAGATGCTGGATTCAATCATAAAAGATGAGATAGCAGCACATTTGGATAAACGTAACAGGATCGGTCTGAGTCTGCATGGATTTACGAAGGGGGAATCATGCTTGACTAATCTTCAGGTATTGTTTGACTATATAACTAGGAAAATGGACAATGAAGAACCAGTAGATCTAGTATACCTGACTTTCAGAAAGCATTTGATAAGGTCCCTCATAGAGATTAGTGGGTAAAATTAGGCACATGGTATTAGGGGTAGAGCGCTGATATAGATAGAGAAGTGGTTGGCAGACAGTAAACAAAGAGTTGGGAATAGCGGAGGTACACAAAATGCTGGAGAAACTCAGCGGGTGCAGCAGCATCTATGGGGCGAAGGAAATAGGCAACGTTTCGGGCCGAAACCCTTCTTCAGACTGATAGGGGGTGGGGGGGGGGGGGGGGGGGAAGGAAAAAGGGAGGAGGAGGAGCCCGAGGGCGGGTAGGGAATAGCGGGTCCCTTTCAGAATGGCAGGCAGTGACTAGTGGGGTACCGCAAGGCTCGGTTCTGGGACCGCAGCTATTTACAATATACATCAATGATTTGGATGAAGGGATTCAAATAACATTAGCAAATGTGCAGATGACACAAAACTGGGTGGCAGTGTGAACTGTGAGGAGGATGCTATGGGAATGCAAGGTGACTTGAACAGGTTGGGGGAGTGGACAGGTGCATGGCAGATGACGTTTAATGCGGATAAATCTGAGGTTATCCACTTTTCTGGCAAAAACAGGAAGGCAGATTACTATCTAAATGGCGTCAAGTGGGGAAAAGTGGAAGTCTATGAAAGTAAGCATGCAGGTTCAGCAGGCAGTGAAGAAAGCGAATGGCATGTTGCCTTTTATAACAGCAGGAATCGAATATTGGAGCAAAGAGGTAATTCTGCAGATGTACAGAGCACTACTGAGACCACACCCTGGGTATTGTGTGCAATTTTGGGCCCCTAATTTGAGGAAGGAATTTATTATGAGAGTGCAGGGTAGGTTTACAAGGTTAATTCCCGGGATGGCAGGACTGCCATATGTCGAGAGAATTGAGCAGCTGAGCTTGTACATTCTGGAGTTTAGAAGGATGAGAGGAGATCTCGCTGAAACATAAAATATTATTAAGGGCTTGGACACGCTGGAGGCAGGAAGCATGTTCCCGATGTTGGGTGAGTCCAGAACCAGGGGCCCCAGATTAAGAATAAGGAGTAAGCCATTTAGAACGGAGACAAGGAAATACTTTTTCACACAGAGAATGGTGGGTCTGTGGAATTATCTGCCTCAAAGAGCGGTGGAGGCAGGTACTCCGGATACTTTCAAGAGAGAGCTAGATAGGACACTTAAAATAGCGGAGTCAGGGGATATGGGGACAAGGCAGGAGATGGGTACTGATTGGGGATAATCAGCCATTATCGCATTGAATGGCGCTGCTTGCTCGAAGGGCCCAATGGCCTACTCCTGTGCCTATTGTCTATTGTCTAAGTCTTACCTCAACGTCCGTCTCAACCTCGTTTTTGTTTCAGATCCACCTTCTCGTCCTATCATCTCCAAGAGTCCAGATCATCTAGTTTACTTCCCTGGGGAAATAATTACAATGACGTGCAGAGTTGGGAGACTGGGCGAGGCTGGGCTGTTCCTATTGATGAAAGATTCCATGCCTCTTACTAACAGCACAGAAGTGCAAAGCCATTTCACCTATCACATGGTAGAAATCAACAGAAGCACCGTGGGAAACTATGCGTGCTTTTTCCTGACTCAAGTCAACGGTCGATGGATAAGGTCCCCCGTCGGTCAACCACTTCGAATCATTGTCACAGGTATGTAACATGTTCCCACCTTGTGTTGTAGAACAGTACAGCACAGGAATTGGCCCTTCAGTCCATAAAGTCCGTTCCGAATATGATACCAAGTATCATCACAGCTCTAAACTCATGACACTACAGTCATGATGACTTTACCATGATTACTCTGAAGTCGGTGGTATTATAGATAGTGAAGATGGTTGTTAAAAATTACAGCAGGATCTTGATCAGTTGGACAGGTGGGCTGAGGAATGGTTGATGGAGTTTAATATGGAGAGATGTGAGGTGTTGCAATTTCGGACTTTTAACATGGACAGGACCTGCACAGTGAATGGTAGGGACCTGGGGAATGTTGTAGAGCAGAGATATCTAAGAGAGCATGCACATAAATCATTGAAAGTGGCATCACATGTAGATAGGTGGTCAAAAGGGCATTTGGCACAATGGTATTCATCAGTCAGGTTGACGATAGAAATTGTGAGGTCACGTTGCAATAGATATGAATGGTGAGGCTGCATTTATATTTGTGTGTTCAGTATTGGGCATCATGTTCTAGGAAAGATGTTGTCAAGTTTGAAAGGGTGCAGAGAAGTTTTATGATGATGTTGCCAGGACTTGAGGGCCTGAGGGAGTGGTTGAGCATGCTGGGACTCTATTCCTTGATGCGCAGGAGCATGAGAGTTGATATTATAGAGGTGTATACAATTGTGAGAATAGAACAGGTAGACGCATTGAGTCTTCCCAGTAGGGGAATCGAGAACCAGAGGACATAGGTTTAAGGTGACTGCCTCCAAGTCTCCATGACCCCATGACTCCAATAATCCAAGACTCCATGTCCCCATGTCTCCGTGTTTCCATGACTGTGAATACATGTCGCCATATCTTCATGCCTCCAAGTTTTCATGTCTCCATGTCTCCATATCTCCATGACCTCCAAGAATCCATGTCTCCATGTATCCATGTCTCCATTACTACATGACTCCATGACTCAATGTATCCATGACTTCATGTCTTCATGCCTGCTTATCTTCATGGATCCAGGTCTTCATGACTCCATGTATCATTGTCTTCATGTCCTCATGACTCCATGTATCCATGCCTCCAATGTTCCATGCCTCCATGCCTCCTTATCTTCATGACTCCATGTCTACATGACTCCATGGCTCCAGACCTCCTTGCCTCCATTTCATCATGACTCCATGTCCCCATGACTACATGTCTCCATCTCGAAAGGGTGCGTCGCCTATAAGCCAACTCACCTAATGGCTGCACTGCCGAAAAGTCAAATAACGGACATGACGTCGACGGGGGGCGGGGCTTGCCAGACCCCCGCATCCATCACATCATTGGCCGATGGAGGCGGGTGGGTGGGGGTCATTTTCCCACATAAGCCATAGGTGAACCCGAACACCAAGTTGTTAGCGGCCGAGTGAGCGCATCCCTTGGGACAGCCCTCGACCAAGGCCACCCTCCGCCTCGTCTCCCACATGCGGCAGCACTGTGACGGGCTGTGTGCCGAGTGGAGCAGAGGTCTGGGCCAGGCTGGTCCCCCCGCCCACCGAGAGTCACTGACCGCCATTGGCTCCAACCCCCAAACCGGGCCGATGACAAGTGTCCATGACAACGAATAATTTTATCTCCTCCCACTCCCACATGACAACAAGAAGCATGTTTTATTTGTCGTTGAAACACAGTAATACCGTCTGTTTGCCCGCGTAACACACACAAGCTCCCACGCTCAAAACACCAGATATCTGCAATGTGTTTAACCGACGATGGACACAAAAGCTGGAGAAACTCAGCGGAACAGGCAGCATCTCTGGAGAAAAGGAATGGGTGTCGTTTCGGATCGAGACAATTCTTCAGATCTCAAGCTTTTTGTGTCCATCTTTGGTGTGACAGTTGTCTCATTTCATCCGCTGAGCCCATTCAGGTCTAAAGAATGATCTTGACCCGAGTTACTAGGTCCATTTTGTGTCGATCTTCGGTTAAAACAGAGTACAGATTAGCTGGTGTTTTGAGCGTGGGAGATTGTGTCCACAATAATACCGCATGCTGGCAACAGTCAATAAAAAGTTCTTCTTGTTGTCAAGGGGGGGGGGGGGGTGGAGTGGGAGGAGACACAATTGCTCGTTGGCATGGACACTTGTCATCGGCCCGCCAGGGAATTTGTGCCCCCCCCCCCCCCCCCCCCCCATGGTTTAAATGCGATTTACTATGGCTGACAATTCCCCGAGCCGTTTGTCCCCGCGGACCGGGTGAATCACTCGGTTTGGGGGTTGGGGCCAATGGCGGTGCATCGCAGTCAGTCACTCTAGGTGTGCGGAGGGACCAGCCTGTCCCACACCTCTCCTCCACCCGGCGCTGCCGACGCACAGCCCGTCACAGTGCGGCCGCACGTGGGAGACGAGGCGGAGGGCGGCCATGGTCGTGGGAGAGTGGGGACAGTCCCAAGGGATGCGCTCACTCGGCCGCTTACAACTTGGTGTTCGGGTTCACGGTGCCCAGTCATGTCTGGCGTGTGGTATAATGAACCTCCATCGGCCAGTGATGTGATGGATGCGGGGCTCTGGACCAATCGCTGAGAAGTGTCGCCACATACCCCCCCCCCCCACCCCGGCTACATCATGTCCGTTATCTGACTTTTTTGGCATTTCTGCAGAGCGGCCTTTCGGTCAATTGGCGTTTCGGCTTTCTTTCCATTCGGTTATTTGGCTTCCACTTCTTTGATTCGGCTTCTCGCCCTTCGACGTCACGTCCGCACACGCATGTGTCCATGTCTCCAAAACCTCACGTCTCCGTGACTCGAATTACTCTATTACTGTAAGTCTCTAAAACTCTACAACCCGGCGAAGCGATGCCCGTGTGCACTAGTACTATCCTACACGTACTCGGGACAAATTCAATTAACCTGCAAACGTGGAGTGTGGGAGGAAACCATAGCACCCGCAGAAAGAGACGGAAACCGCTGTCAAATATGGAGGGGACCAGGGTACGGGGGGGCGACCGCGCGCACATGCGCACACTCACACACACGCGTGCGTGAGGCTTCGGAGGCTCAATCCAACGCTGATAGCAGCTCTACTCTGCCTGTCTCACCGGGTTATATAGAAATTAGGTGCAGGAGTAGGCCATTCGGCCCTTCGAGCCTGCACCGCCATTCAATATGATCATGGCTGATCATCCAACTCAGTATCCCATACCTGCCTTCTCTCCATACCCTCTCATCCCCTTAGCCACAAGGGCCACATCTAACTCCCTCTTAAATAACCATATAACCATATAACAATTACAGCACGGAAAAAGGCCATCTCGACCCTTCTAGTCCGTGCCGAACACATAATCTCCCCTAGTCCCATATACCTGCGCTCAGACCATAACCCTCCATTCCCTTCCCGTCCATATAACTATCCAATTTATTTTTAAATGATAAAAACGAACCTGCCTCCACCACCTTCACTGGAAGCTCATTCCACACAGCCACCACTCTCTGAGTAAAGAAGTTCCCCCTCATATTACCCCTAAACTTCAGTCCCTTAATTCTCATGTCATGTCCCCTTGTTTGAATCTTCCCTACTCTCAGTGGGAAAAGCTTTTCCACTAAATATAGCCAATGAACTGGCCTCAACTACCCTCTGCGGGTTCAAGGGTTAACTACAGCCTTGTCTGGACTGACGAGATACCAGCGCTGCTTCTCCACGCTGTCCAGGAAGAGTTGTAAGTTCACCTGGCGGGACAGGCAGAGATAGCTGGGTTTAGCGCTGTTGCTCCGCTCGTCTGACTGCCGACCAAAAATATAGCGGAGGATCTTTTCTGCCGACCTCCCGGCCACCCGATGAGTGGAGCTAGGGGGAGGGGGGGGCACACGGGTGGGGACGGGACAGTGCCGGAGAGCCGGCCGGGATCGATCCTGGCTGCGGATGAAGCGCAGGTCTGTGCCACGTCTCCCTCCTCCAAACACCACGGTCAGACTAGTTGACCGCAGGGTCGGCCAGGGTTGGTGTGTTGCGGTCTCCGCCCGTGAGGGTGACCCGTGAACTGCTCCGCCCCGTGGAGCCACACTGACTTGGACCGCGTCACGGTGCAGACAGGGGAATGCTTTTTCATCTTTCTTTCTCTCTCTCTATCCCTCCGTATCTACCTGTCTCTCTCCCCCTCTATCTGACTCTCTCCCCCTCTTTCCCTCTGACTGTCTCTCTACCCCGTCTCCCGCTCTCACCCTTTCATTCCCCCCTCTTCCAGCTTCTCCCGCGCTCCCCCTCTCTCTCCACTTTATCTCTCTCTCCATCTCTCTCTCTCTCTCTCTCTCTCTCTCTCTCTCTCTCTCTCTCTCTCTCTCTCTCTCTCTCTCTCTCTCTCTCTCTCTCTCTCTCTCTCTCTCTCTCTCGCCGTGGAGATCGGCGGATCGATAACCGCTTCTATGTTTGTGTATTTGTGTGCCCGATGGGTGAGCATCATGCGTTCGTTGATTTTGTTAATATGCCTGAGGGGTGATCACAGTGCATGTGTATGTGTGAGTGAGAGAGATTTAGAGATAGGGAGATGTGTGTATGTGTGACGGAGAGAGAGATAGAGTGAGTTTGAGCTTGTGTCTGTGTCTGTCTGTTTGGCTGTGTGTGTGTGTGTGTGTGTGTGTGTGTGTGTGTGTGTGTGTGTGTGTGTGTGTGTGTGTGTGTGTGTGTGTGTGTGTGTGTGTGTGTGTGTGTGTGTGTGTGTGTGTGTGTGTGTGTGTGTGTGTGTGTGTGTGTGTGTGTGTGTGTGTGTGTGTGTGTGTGTGTGTGTGTGTGTGTGTGTGTGAGTATCGGTGTGCGGGTCCATGTCTGAGTCCACGTGTGCATGTGCGTTTCGATATGTGTGTGTATGTCAGTGTGTGTATGTGTCAGTGTGTGCGTGTGTGTGTGTCAATGTGTGTATGTCACTGTGTGTATGTGTTAGTGTGTGTGTGTGTCAATGTGTGTATGTCAGTGTGTGTGTGTGACATTTTATTTATTTTTTCTACGGTCCGCAAACATGTGCCAAATATATAACGTAGCCCTCATGCTGAACAGTTTTATTATGCTCTGCTCAATGGCTATATGACTATGGCTCTATGACTCTTTTTCCTTCCTACAGAACTGTCAAATCCGCTCTTTAGTGTTGACTCCCCCGATGTTGAGGTCGGAGGTAGCATCACCTTCGAGTGCGCTTGCTCGGAGGTCCATACGGAGACTACCGCCGTCTTGCAGAGATCTGGGGAAGATGTCTCAGACGGCTGGGAGGTCTTGGGGAAGGGTGGCTCTTTGACGTTCAAGATGGACAACGTGACTCTCTCCGATGGAGGGGAATACTCATGCGTGTGTAGACTAGTCGTCAACGGAAAGGTGTTAACGTCAGCGGCCAGAGCACGTAAGCGGGTGACCGTAAAAGGTAAGGACGGCTCACTGACGCAATGCAGCAGCGGGGCAAGGTGATGCTGCCTCACAGTGTTTGGGACACGGGTGCTGCTTGTACGGAGATAGTGCCTTCTCCCTGTGACTTCCAGAACAAGGGGTCACAGTTCAAGGATAAGGGGGAGGTCTTTTAGGACCTAAATGGGAACAACATTTTTCACACAGAGAGTGGCGAATCTCTGGAATTCTCTGCCACAGAAGGTGGTTGAGGCCAGTTCATTGGCTATATTTAAGAGGGAGTTAGATGTGGCCCTTGTGGCTAAAGGGATCAGAGGGTATGGAGAGAAGGCAGGTACGGGATACTGAGTTGGATGATCAGCCATGATCATATTAAATGTCGGTGCAGGCTGGAAGGCCGATTGACCTACTCCTGCACCTATTTTCTATGTGTCTACGTTTCTATGACTGATTGTGTTTTCCACGGCTGCTTCGGTTTCCACCCAGTCTCCAAAGATGTACAGGTTTGGAGCTTATTTTGATTTGATAAAAATTGTCGCTGGAATGCTGTGTACGATAATGTTATCGTGTGTGGATCGCTGGTAGGGCCTGTTTCCATACTGTATCTCTAAACTAAACTAAACTTGTGTGAATCGATGATAATTGGTCATTACGGACTCGGTGGGTCGAAGGGCCTGTTTCCACGCCGTAGCTCTAAATTAAACGCGTGTGTGGATGATCGCTGGTCGGTGCAGACCTGGTGGGTGGAAGGTTTCCATACTATATATATATATCTCCTCTGGCAACTCGTTCCAAACAACTACCTCCCTTTCCGTGACAAAAGGTTACCGCTCCGATTACAATTAAGCCTTTCCTCGTTTACCTTAAACCTATGTCTTCTAGTGCTCCACTCGCCCACTCTGGGCAAGAGACTTGTGATGTATTCCCCTCATGATTATATACACCTCAAAAAGATCACCCCTCATCCTCCTGCGCTCGAGGGAATAGAATCCCAGTCTGCTCCCCTTTTACATATAGCTCAGGTCCTCGAGTTCTGGCAACAACCTCGTAAAAATTATCTGCACCGTTTCCAGCTTTCCAACATTTTTCCTCCAACATGGTGCCCAATCCTGTACACAATACTCTGAATGTATCCTCGCCAAGGTCTTGTACAAATGCAACATTTCCACACAACTTGTATACGACTGGAAAGTGAAGGTGTATGGGGGTCGCTGTTCAGCATGGTCTTTGTGGGCCAAAGGACCTGTTTCCATAATGTACAGGACAGAACATACAACATACAACACAGAATATAGAATATAGTGGAAATATATAACGTTGAGTATTGAACGTTGAACATAGCACATTGAATATAGAACACAGAAAATACTACCAGGGTCACTAGAAATGTTGCCTGACCTGCTGAGATTCCAACACTTGGTGTGTTTTTGCTGCAAGAATTTGCAGATCCTGGTTTCTCCTTGTATTACTTTCACTGACTTCACAATTCTCACTTGTTCTACCTCACACCTTAGTCTTTTCATCTCTGGCCTTTGCCATCTGCCTATCAACTCCAACCCCCCCCCCCCCCCCCCCCCCCCCCCCCCCCCCCCCCCACGTCACGTATTCACCTATCACTCATCCTCTTCAACTCTTTTACAGCTCCCCCACCTATTGCAATCAGTATGATAAATGGTCACGACCTGAATATTTGCCTATCCATGTTCTCCACAGATACTGCTGGTGGATGCTGAATTACTCCAGCACTTTGTGTTTTTTTGAAGACTAGAATCTGCATTTCCTTGTATTTCACCAATGAAACGACACAGTGTGCTGGATTCACTCAGCGGGCCAGGCAGAATCTGTGGACAGCATTGATGTGTGGTTTCTGGTCGGGACATCTTCAGATCAAGAAAAGCCGCAAAGCGCTGATGTAACTCATCAGGTCTGGCAGCATTTCTGGGTAACTAGGATGGGTAACATTTCGGGTCAGGACCCTTCTTCAAATCGAGAAAATACACAGGAAAACTGCGGCCTCACCAACGTCATATGTCTTTCAAAATATGTTTACAATTAATTATCATCTAACACTACTACTCTTTATTTTACAGACAATGTGTGGATTAAGATAATGACACAATACAGCCCGGTGATTGCTGTGGGGATTTTACTGCTGTTCACAGCTGCTGTAATTCCTATTGCAATTATAATCAAGAGGAAAAAAGGTAACGGAATGACCATTAACTAAAATAAAACAATTGCCCCAACACGAGTTTAGTTCAGTAATGCAGCGTGGAAACAAACTCTTCTGCCCTCCATATTATAGTGTGTTTAGTTTAATCGAAATATACAGCCTGGAAACATAGACACATGGGAAATAGGTGCAGGAATAGGCCATTTGACCTTTCGTGCCAGCCCCGCCATTCTATATGATCATGGCTGATCATCCAGAATCAGTACCCCGTTCCCGGTTTACCCCGGAAAGCAGGTCAGCGGTTCAGACAGCATTTCTGGAGAAAAGGCACTTTTCCCACCAAGCCTACGCTGACCAACGATCTCCAAACACAAACACTATCTTACCAAAACAAGGGACAATTTACAATTGTAATAAGCCAATGAATGTACTTTAGAGTATGTGAGGAAACTGGAAATGCCCGAGAATGCCTGTATGCAGGTCACATACTCTGTGCAGACAGCACCCATAGTGTGGCTCAAACGCAGTCTCTGGCACTGTAAGGTAGCAACACCACAGCTGCGCCACCATGGCGTCCTATGTAGGAAGGAATCCAGATGATGGGTTTACACCGACGATAGACACAAAATGCTGGAGTAATTCAGCGGGACAGGCATCATCTCCGGAGATATTGAATGGGTGGAGTTTGGATGTCAGATGGAGTTTAATGCTGATAAGTGTGAGGTGCTACATCTTGGCAGGACAAATCAAAATAGGACGTACATGGTAAATGGTAGGGAATTGAAGAATGTAGGTGAACAGAGGGATCTGGGAATAACTGTGCACAGTTCCCTGAAAGTGGAATCTCATGTAGATAGGGTGGTAAAGAAAGCTTTTGGTGTGCTGGCCTTTATAAATCAGAGCATTGAGTATAGAAGTTGGGATGTAATGTTAAAATTGTACAAGGCATTGGTGAGGCCAATTCTGGAGTATGGTGTACAATTTCGGTCGCCTAATTATAGGAAGGATGTCAACAAAATAGAGAGAGTACAGAGGAGATTTACTAGAATGTTGCCTGGGTTTCAGCAACTAAGTTACAGAGAAAGGTTGAACAAGTTAGGGCTTTATTCTTTGGAGCGCAGAAGGTTAAGGGGGGACTTGATACAGGTTTTTTAAATGATGAGAGGGATAGACAGAGTTGACGTGGAAAAGCTTTTCCCACTGAGAGTAGGGAAGATGCAAACAAGGGGACATGACATGAGAATTAAGGGACTGAAGTTTAGGGGTAACATGAGGGGGAACTTCTTTACTCAGAGAGTGGTGGCTGTGTGGAATGAGCTTCCAGTGAAGGTGGTGGAGGCAGGTTCATTTTTATCATTTAAAAATAAATTGGATAGTTATATGGATGGGAAGGGAATGGAGGGTTATGGTCTGAGCGCAGGTATATGGGACTAGGGGAGATTATGTGTTCGGCACGGACTAGAAGGGTCGAGATGGCCTGTTTCCGTGCTGTAATTGTTATATGGTTATATGGGTAACGTTTCAGGTTGAGACCCTTCTTCAGACTGTGAGTCAGGGGAGAGGGAAACTGGATAGATGGAAGGTTACTGTGTGAAGACACAGATCAAAGGGGATGCTGCTCAAGGGACATCTAGAATGGTACATAGTTAGCTGAGGGTAAGGTGACAATGAGGCAAATATTCCGTAATATTTAATCAAGAAGACAGTTGAACTTTTTGGAGAACTAGAAATGGGGAGGGACGGGGAGAGGGAAAGCAAAGGTTACTTGAAGTTAAATAAATCAATGTTTATACTGATAATAGATTCAACAAGCTGGAGTATTCAGCGGGTCAGAAGCATCTCTGGAGAAAATGAATGGGTGACGGAAAAAATGAATCGGTGACGGTTCGGTTCTAGCCACTTCTTCAGACGTAGTCAGATGTGAGGGAACCGAGAGATATAGACAGTGATATAGAGAGATATGGAACATGTTGAAGATGTTGCCACAACCCTCGAGTCCTGGCAACATCCTCGTAAATCGTATCTGCTCCCTTTTCAGCTTTACAACAGCTTTCCGATAACATGGGCCAACTTTTTCACACAAAGGTTGGTGGTTGTATGGAACGCACTTACAGAGGAGGTAGTTGAGGCAGGGACTACCCCAACATTTAAAACGCTAAACACAGGCAGGTAGGAATAATATGGATAGGGCATGTTGAATGGTGCTGCCAAGTTGGGCCGAACCGTCTGCTTCCACACTGTAAGACTCTATGATACTATGACGCCCGTCATACAGAGCAGAAACTGGCCCTATAACCCAACTTGCCCACGCTGAACAACTTGGTCCCTCTACAATAATCCCACCTGCTCACGTTTGGCCCATATCCCTCGAAACCGTATGATGAAAATATTTCGGCTGGAGTTTAGAATGGTGAGTGGGGGTCCTAATTGAAACTTATCGATAGTGAAAGTCCTGGATAGATGTGGAGAGGATGTTTCCACTGGTGGGAGAGTTTAGGACCAGAGGTCACAGCCGCAGAATAAAAGGACGTACCTTTATAGAATAGATGAAAATGAATTTCTTTAGCTCGAGGCCAGTGAATCTGTGGAAATATTTGACACAGAAGGCTGTGGGGGCTAAGTCAATTGATATTTTTTAGCGAAGAGATAGATGTTTGATTAGTACGGGTGTCAGGGATTACAGGAAGCAAGAGAATGGGGTGGGGAGAGAATGATTGATCAACCATGATTGAATGGCGGAGTGGTCTTGATGGGCAAAAATGCTTAATTCTGCTCCTGAACTTATGAACATGAACATAATTTCTGCCTAATATTAATAATATATTTTGTTTTGTGCAGGGAATGAAGTCCATTTTTACGACTTAAACGCAACTAATACTCCATGTTCGGCAGAGACAACCTTATGAAACATGAAAGTGCAATTTGATGGGATTTTTCTACTTCATAGTCATGCAGCGTGGAAAAAAAGCCCTTCGGCCCAACTGCACCCTTTCCAGCTTGAAACCACAATCACATCTGCCTGCCTTCAAGAATTTAAAGGCCGCTCAAGACTCGTTAAGCCATAAACCACAAGCAGTCATGCAGCTAACCAGAGTCAATAACGTCATAGAGGCACACAGCATGGAAACAGGCCCTTTGGTCAAATTCGTCCACGCCAACCAACATGTTCCATCGACACTAGTCCCATCTGCCTACGTTTGGCCCATATCTCTCTAAACCTCTCCATGTGCCTGTCCAAATGTATTTTATTCATTGTGATAGTACCTGCATCAACAACCACATTTGGCAGCTCATTTCACAGACCCACCACTCTCTGTGTGAAAAAAGTTGTCCTTCCTGTTCCAATTAAATCTTTCTCCTCTCACCTTTAACCTATGTCCTCTAGTTGTTGATTCCCAACGCTGGGTAAAATACTTTGTGCATTTTACCATATCGATTCCTCTCATGATCTTACACACTCTAATAAGATCACCCCTCATCCTCCCGTCCACCAAGGAATAAAGTCATTGGCTGCTCAACCGCTCCCTATAGCTCAGGCCTTCAATTCCTGGCAACATCCTCGTAAGACTTATCTCCACCCACTTCAGCTTGACGATATATTTCCTGTAACAGGATGACGAAAACCAAACACAATACTGCAAATGCAGTCTCACCAACGTCTTATACCACTGCAACATGAAACACAAACTTGTATAAACAATACTCTGACTGCTAAAGGCCAAAGTGCCAAACATCTTCTTGGCTTCCCTAACTGGTGATGCATAACATGGAGTTATATACCCACATCCCTCTGCTCTGCTAAACTCCCTATCTACCGGTGATGCCACTTTCAGGTAACCATGTACCTGCACACCTAGATCCCTCTGCTCACAAACTCTGCTCCAGGACACTGCTATTCACTATGAAGCTCTTGACCTGATTTGATGTAATGCTCATGTAAGTTACTTTAATTCACCTTTCCAATATCCACATTTTTTTAAACAGACGACCACAAGACCTAGGAGCATCATGAGACCGTTCGGCACATCAAGTCTTCTTCGCCACTTGATCATGGCTGATCTAGATTTCCCTCTCATCCCCATTCACCTGCCTTCTCCTCGGAACCGTTGACGCCATTCTTAAGTGATAACCTATCAATTTCCGCTATTAAATATACCTATTGATTCGGCCTCCACTGCCGGCTGTGGCAATTAATTCGACATTATCAACGCCCTCTGGCAAATAAATTCCTATTCACCTTTCTTAAGAAATTTCATTTTATTCTGAGGTTCTGCCATTTGATTCTAAACTCTCCCACAACTGGAAACACCCTCCCCACATTCACATCATCCAGTCCTTCCATTATTGGGTACGCTTTAATTAGGACCCTCCTCATGCTTCTAAACATTAGTGAGTCAAGGCCCAGTGCCTTTAAACGCTCATAAACGTCAACCCAATCATCCCTGGGATCAGTACTGAAACCATTCTCTAGACCCCCTCCCTCGCCAGCAAACATATCGGGTCCAAAACTTCCCGCAATTTTCCAAAAGACACAGGAGCATAATGAGGCCATTTAGCCCATAGAGTCTACTCCGGTAGATAGGGAGTTTCCCATCACCGGTATATAGGGAGTTTAGCAAGGCAGAGGGATGTGGGAAATAATATATGATTACAATCGAGCCATTTACAGTGTACAGATACATCGTGGGGAATAACTTTTACTGCAAGGTTTAGCCAATAAAGATAGACCGCGGGTCTACTCCGGCATTCATTCATGACTGATTTATCTTTCCATATCAACCCCGTTCTCTTTCCTTGAACCCGTACTCTTTGACCTTTGCCCTTACTAATTAAGGCTTGTTAGCAATATTTTCCTTCAAGAACAATATGTTCAGTTTAGTTTATTTTTTGCACTGAAGTGATAAGCATTGTTTGCATGCCTTCCAGTCAGCGGATTGACAATATTATCTCTTTATGTATTTAAAGAGTTATCATTAATCTAAGTTTTCTTTTAACGTGATATTAGTTGAGTTCAGTTTATTGTCACACATACCGTGGTACTGTGAAAAGCTTTAATTGCGTGCTAACCCATCATTGGAAATAATATATGATTACAATCGAGCCATTTACAGTGTACAGATACATCGTGGGGAATAACTTTTACTGCAAGGTTTAGCCAATAAAGATAGACCGCGGGTCACCAATGAGGTAGATTGTGGTTCTGGACCGCTCTCTACTCGTGGTACGACGATTCAGTTGCCTGATGACAGCTGGGAAGATACTGCCCCTGAATCTGTAAGTGAGCTTCTACACAATTATGTACATTTTGCCCGTTGGGAGAGAGGAGAAGAGGGTGGCAGGGTGCGACTCATTTTTGATTTGCTGGGGGCCTTGCCGAGGCAGCGTGAGGTATAAATGGAGTCAATGGAAGGGAGATTGGTTTGTGTGGTGGTCTGGGCTGCGTCCACAATTCGCTGTGATTTCTTCAACATATCACATTCATTTGACCAACGCTTTGTTCAGTATTTTAATTGTACTGTTAATAACATCTCCATTAAATGTTGCTAATCTCTACTATTTGTACGCAAATTAAATTGATAACTGCAGACACATGGGAATACGATACGATACAATTGATTTATCCCTGGAAGGAAATTGATCTGCCACAGTCATTAAAAGCATTAAATACATGAAACACAAAATGTAAAAGGAAAAGTGAAAAGATTTTGGCGGTGTGCAAAGATTGTGGGGGGGGGGGGGGGGGGGGTCAGTCTCAGTCTACCCCACGACAGAATGGGTTGGAGTTGTAAAGTTTTGTAGCCACAGGGAATAAGAATTTCATGTGTTGTTCTGTCCTGCATATTCGTGGAACCATTCTGTTGTTGAACGTACTCCTCAGGTTAACCATTGTGTCATGGAGGGGTGAGCTGTGTTCTCCAGGATTCTCCGCAATTAGCATGAATCCAACTCCTCCCACAGGTCAGAGCCAGCCTACCTGGTGAGTTTCTTGATCCTATTACCGTCCGCAGCCTTCGCTGCTGCCCTAGCACACAGCAGCGAAGAAGGTGACAGTGGCTACCACAGATTGGAAGAACGTCTGCAGAATCTTACTGTTGGCGTCGAAGGAGCCGAGCGTAGTGAAAAATTACAGCCGGCTCTGCCCCTTCTTGCACAGGGCCTCTGCGTTTCTGGACCAGTCCACAATTGCAGATTCATCTGAAAACGTCTGTAGGTGGCAGGAGACTGAGTTATATCTAAAGTCCCAGGTGTAAATGATGAATAGGTAGGAGATAGGACAGTCCCCCGAGGGTCCCCTGTGTTGCTCACCACCATGTCCGAGACAGTTCTTCTATAGCCTGACAGACCGTGGTCGGCCCGTCAGGTAATTGGTGATCCAGGACACTAATGGAGCATCCACCCGTATCTTCGTCAATTTGCTTCCTAGCAGTGCAGGGCGGGTCGTAATAAAAGTACTGGAGAAGTAAACAAACATGACTCTCACAGTGCTTCCCGGCTTATCCAGGTGAGCATTGGAACAATGCACATGTTCGATACAATCATCACTGATCTACGAGCCGTTCTATTTTGTGTCTGTGCCTATTTGACTAAAGTCAGATATAGGTACGGGTTTCCCAAAATATCGCACACGATTCCCTCCTGCAATTGGCGTAGTCAGCAGAATACTACACTGGACGACCGTCAACAATATGAGTATGTTTAATTTTACCACCTATAGTTAGAGGAGTAGATTCCGTATTGTTGTCCAGCACCAATAAGTTGTAGTATCAAAAGCACAAAGTGCAGGCAACGAAAAATAAAGGGAATGTATGGTGACTTTACTGGACAAGATCAGTGAAGGCTAGGTACTAACATGAGATTATAACACATTAGATCAGTGGGTTAACCTTGGGGTCGTTTGGTGTTTTTCCGGGGGTCATGAAGGGGTTGTAAATAACATCAATTTGTTGAGCCCATTATTAGGAACCTAACAAAGGTACATACCATACACATTATTTTGTTCGCGTATATACACATAACCTAAAGAGGGAGGTGCAGGGGGTACATCGTATCCGGGCCCGGAGACCAAAAGGGCGCCCGGGAGCCAAAGGAGGGGAGGGGGACTGGCATTTTCTGTATGGGTCTTCCATGTAGGATGGAGGTCGCTTGGACCCAGCAGAATCATCACTACATATGTGTCTTGCCTGTAGGAGGGGGGGGGGGGGGGGGTGGCACTGGGACCCAGCAGAGACAGACCACGTACTGTCTGCATGGTGGAGGTTGTGGGCCTGGTGCAGCGCCGGGAGCTCTGGTGGGGTGACGGCTCTGGCCCGCTGGTGGCCGGTGGAGAGGAGAGGAGAGGGTCGGCTGAGTCGCCGGTGGAGGTCCGTGTGGAGCTGGAGAAGAGATATGGGCATCAGCATCGGTGGCTTTCTGAAGACAGTGAAGGTCGGCGACAGTGGCTGGGGTGGAGGTGGTGAGACTCGGCACCCGTAGCGGTTTTAATGGTCCGGGCCTGACTGGGTGTGGGTGTGTATGAGTGGGTGATTTGTGCGGTGTGGTGTGTGGATGGTGTGTGTGTGTGAGTGTGTGTGTGTGTGTGTGAGTGTGTGTGTGTGTGTGTGTGTGTGTGTGTGTGTGTGTGTGTGTGTGTGTGTGTGTGTGTGTGTGTGTGTGTGTGGGTGTGTGTGTGTGTGTGTGTGTGTTTGTGTGTGTGTGTGTGTGTGCGTGTGTGTGTGTGTGTGTGGGGAGTGTGTGTGAGTGGTGTGTGTGTGTGTGTGTGTGTGTGTGGTGTGTGTGTGATGTGTGTGGGGGTGCGTGTGGGTGTGGGTGTGTGTGTGTGTGTGTGTGTGGATGGGTGTGTGTGTGTGTGTGTGTGTGTGTGTGTGTGTGTGTGTGTGTGTGTGTGTGTGTGTGTGTGTGTGTGTGTGTGTGTGTGTGTGTGTGTGTGTGTGTGTGTGTGTGTGTGTGTGTGTGTGGGTGTGTGTGTGTGTGTGTGTGTGTGTGTGTGTGTGTGTGTGTGTGTGTGTGTGGGTGTGTGTGTGTGTGTGTGTGTGTGTGTGTGTGTGTGTGTGTGTGTGTGTGTGTGTGTGTGTGTGTGTGTGTGTGTGTGTGTGTGTGTGTGTGTGTGTGTGTGTGTGTGTGTGCATGTGTGTGGTGTGTGTGTGTGTGTGTGTGAGTGTGTGTCTGTGTGTGTGTGTTGGTGGGAGGGGTGAAATGAATTTTGAAAATGCAGTTAAAAACCATTCGATCTGCTGAATGTTAACACAGTATAGATTTGGTGACCTGTTTCCAAATGTTTGTGTTAGCTTAAGAATACTATTAACAATTCCAGCAACAATAACTTCTGCAGAGAGGTTATTTAGCAAACCCAAGCTGATTAAGAATTATTTAAGCTCTGCAATGTCTCAGGAAAGTCTTGTGGGTTTGGCCAGGCTAAGTATTCAAAGCCAACGTAAATTCTATTCGTCACATGCACCCGAAGGTGCAATGGAATTGATTTGCCAGCAGCGAAGCTCTTAAAAAGAACACATAATACACAATGAAATTTAACACACAGCATTCTTCACTTTGGTGGAAGACAACACGGTTCAACCAGTCCTCCTCCTTTAAACAAGCCAGAGAAGTGCTCCTTCGTGTCGATGCGTAACTCAGGATTGATTTAATGGAAAAAGAGCTCACCACGTTTTGGCTGAAAATAAAGGACTGTCCTATTCATTCAAAGAGAGCCTTGACCCTATTGGTCGACTCCTCAACTTATCGCTGGATTCTCAGTCATGGTGACTCTGAAAACGAAGGTACGCAATAGGCTTGTGATCGACGCT